>NC_085094.1:4900569-4933069 GCF_963422355.1 Corticium candelabrum
CGTTATGATCAAGTATGGTGCAATTGGAGGGTTTAGTAGGAGCTACCAAGACACCAAACAATGTACAACTATCATTAACATTGTTGTAGTGTAAATATGTTTACCTTCATCTAATGTTTTGACTTTAATATCTTTATGTGACGTTTGTTCCCCAACGAGTTCGTTTCCATCTTCCACGTTGACTGCAGCTATGGATACCCAGTATGCAGTGGAAGGTGACAGACGTGTGACATTAGTTGATAGAGAATCGTCTGGTGTTGGTATTTCTCGTGTGATCGTCGAAGAAGTAGACGGTTTCAGCTTTTCCCAAAGATAAACTCTGTAGAACTGGATGTTTCCGTTTGATGGATCTGGCTTCTTCCATTGAAGTTGCAATGACCGTGATGTTATGCCAGAACGTGGTGCTTGTAATTCACGAGGCTGAGATGGAGCTACAGCAACAAACATAAAACAAACAGAATACATTATACGTAACGTGACTGAATGGTAATTCTTCATTCTATCAAAATATCTTACAAGTCTGTTTGGTGGTGATGTTCACAATTGCTGGATCACTCCACAACAACTTACTCGGTGAACTGTTCATCAATGTACCAGCTCGAACATGCACTCTGTAATGAGTGTATGCCTTTAGACGATCTACATATTGAGACACTTTCTTTGTAGAAAACCTTCGAACTTTGTGGCCAGACACAAAGAAGGAAACATTATATCTAGAAACGGTTCCGTGAAGTATGAGTGGCTTGTGCCATGTGATCACAACTGAACTAAATGTTAAATTAAAATAAGAAAAGTTTTGTGGAGGAGAAGAAGCTGAGAAAACAACAGCAACTCAAGGTACAATACATAGCATCTGCACACCAATCCAACGTACCTTCCGTATTCGTTGTAAACGTAGTCGTTGCAAACTCACTAATCAACTCTCTGCTCCTGTTATTGATTGCAACAACATACGCCCGGTAAAAAGTGTTGGGAAGTAGTCCATTAGCATGATAAGACAATGTTGACTTAGAAACTGTCTTCCATTGACTAACACCAGGCACAATACGCACTCTGTACTCCATCAATTGACCATTTCTGTCATGTGGTGGAGACCAAGAAACAGTCGCTGTCCGAGAGCCCACATTTCTGGCTCTCACATCTTGTGGTGGACTTGGAGCTGATAACAATTAATAACAATCAACATCACAAAAAGACAACAAAACAATAGACATGTCATACCAGCTTCAGCAGTTGTAAATGTTTCTGAACTTTTCTCTGTCATCAATGAGTCCACTTTAGCCCAAACTTCTACATGATACATCGTGTAAGGTTTGAGATCCTCTAGAGTGGTTGTTTTCTTTGTCACACTATCTTCTTGTATGAGGACGTTGTTCTTGCCCACCTCAAAGAGTTCCACAATATACATAACGTTACGAGACTGTAACTCTTTTGAAACATCCCACGTCACAACTGCAGACCTTGCTTTTACAGAGCCTACCATAATGGTTGGAGCTAGACACATTCATGGATGACATTAACTTAACGAACTGTAGCAACAAAATGGGAGTCGGTGGTTGTACAGCATTTACCTGAACCAGTAGTCGAAATTTGTATAGCGTTACTCATAGCCATATTCACGTTTTTTACTTCTGGGCCTCCTGCTTGGAGTTGATCGTCATTGATAGCAATTATCAATATTGCATAGTTTGTCAGTGGTACAAGATTGTTTAAACGTGCAGATCGCTTTGTAGACCAACCATGTGTTATATCTCTCAACATACTGCTCTTATCCGTAAATCTGATCTCGTTTCTAACTTTGATACCTTGAGGATGTTGAGGCTGCTTCCAGCTCACACTAGCAGTCGTGTCAGTAACATCACCTATTTGCACATCTTCAGGCCGAGGAGGAGCTGAACAGAAAGCAAGCAGCACATTAAGAATGAAACGATTTAAAACAATAAACAGTCATACGTGAATATCCTGATCTGATAGTACCAGACCACTCCATTGGCTTGATGGCAAGGCAGTGTTCCTTGTAAACTGCAAGCATTCTTATCTCGTATTCTTGGTAAGCAGTCAGACCACTAAGTTCAAATGTCAACTGTGATACTTGTTGTATATCAAACTTCTGCTTGCTGCCACTAAGACGATATGAAACTTTATAAAGAACACCCTGACAGCTGGATGGAGGAGGCCCAACGGTATGCGAACAATTTATCTGAAACTTCAGAGAAGTCAACATTCTGTCCATAATCATAGGTTCACATAACTGCAAAATTGCCGCTACAACAAGAAAGTCTACTATTAGAAAAATAATTGCCTAAAGCAACACACTAATAATAACAATATCATATCTTCTTTTATCACACCACATCTGGTGTACCCTACAACTGATTATATAATTCTGCTAACAAATCAAGCACACAAATAAACTTGCAGACATTAACGATTATCATAGTATGATATCTTCAGAGTTCCAGGATGTCACTGTTCCAACACAGAGGAGGTAGAAAGCTAGCGTAGCTCTACCTGGGTGGTCTTGCTCAGCCATTAAGCACCTTGTAAGTCCATATTTGAGCCACGTGCCTACTTCAGTCTGTCCTGAGCCAGTGTAAGTGCAACATCCGGATACCCTCTTAGTGTTCGTGACTCTTTTTTATTATACACTTTCTCATGGTAGAAGCAACGCTTATGCGCGTTTGCCTGTTGTAAATCAGCCCAAGTGGGGAGGTAAAAGCACCATTTAATGGATTCATTCGACCATTCGTACTTGGATTAGCATTGCCGCAGGTCGTAACTCCTACGAATTCGCTCGATATCGGGTCAAGCGAAATACGTGAAAGTCGTACTATCTTGTACCGTAGGTGACTGCTTTGTAAGTAGAAAGTGTGAACACTAGTCACTGTCAGAATCCTAATAGGGTTAGAGTAAGATGTACTCAGATAAAGGTTTATTACCAGTTGGAGACGCTTGACTAAACAATTCTAGACTACAGACAGCGTAACCATGTGAAGTCCACATATAAACATCAATTCACACAAGTAGCTCTTATCAATCATCATTTAGAGTACAGCCAGAAATATAGCAGCACAGAAACAAAGCAAACACGGTCTACAGAAGACCAAATTTGCCTATGAGCTTGCCTTTAAGCCATGCTAGCTTTCTACCTCTTCTGGTTCTAACACATGTATAAGTGTGTACCAGTAATTGCCATCCAGGTTGGAATACAGTAATTCAATTTGCAGTAATGTAAAACTTTCTTCTAAATTTTCATATCGTCATAATTCAAAACTGCAGAAATAACCGGTTGTTTGGTACTTTTAGTTTGATCCCTCACAGGGCAACATATTACAGACATACAAACACACAACATTCAATAGAAAATGGAGAAACTAAATTTCAGGAAGTAAAAGCCTTTAGCACCTTCTTAGTATGTACTGTATCAGTGTGTGTGTGGTGTGTGTGTGTGTGTGTGTGTGTGTGTGTGTGTGTGTGTGGTGTGTGTGTGTGTGTGTGTGTGTGTGTGTGTGTGTGTGTGTGTGTGTGTGTGTGTGCGCGCGCATGTGGTGTGTGGTGTGTGGTGTGTGGTGTGTGGTGTGTGGTGTGTGTGTGTGTGTGTGTGTGTGTGTGTGTGTGTGTGTGTGTGTGTGTGTGTGTGTGTGTGTGTGTGTGTTCCGGTCATAGGGCGGTTATAAAGAACATATACAATAAAAAAATAAAAAATAAAATACATATTATTATTAATTATTACACAGGTATAGACTCAATATTTTTGTTATTAGATGCAAAAGTATTCGACGTACGCTTTCTGTAGACAGTCAGCCGACAAACGGTTACACCAATCGGTATCAACACTGTCACTCTCTTGCAAGATAATCCGCACGTGTAGTCAAGAAATCCTTCAGAAACCGTTCCGTCCCGACTACAATTCTGAATATTCGACGAATGGCCGCACAGTTTGCGCATCTCGACTTTTACCTTCTCCAACTCTTTCTGATCATCGCTCTTCACTTCGACTCTAACTCTAGAGACATCCAGACAACCAACGAAAACGATACCGATGCTCATGTGCGTTTCATCATCCGTCGATCCGACGGCTCTAACGCAAGTATCCGCCCGAGAATCGCTCAAGTTTGCTATGTACGACGCTCTCAATGTTTCAGTTGTGTCAACTCTGACATGCCTGATAACGTCAGCAGAAAGCACTCGATCAGAAACTAAAAAAAGAACGACCAACAAACAGGCCAAATTTGTCAAAATAACGTGACGCCGATACAGACTAGACTCCTACTGCAGTGCACTTACCTTCACTCGCAGCCGAGTGAGCTAGAATCCCAAATAAGAAAGAAATTACACCAAACAGAAGCCGCACGACTGCCATCGCCGCCCACTGATCGATCACTAAACTCGATTGTTCCAAACGTCGAGGATTGTCGTCGGATAGTTGAGCGACGTGTGAGTTTCGGACGCGGAGGAAGGTCGGTTTACTTTCGCAGAAGTCGGTGTACGACGCGCCGCACCCACACGAAAATTCCTACTTTGTTTACACATTCTAATCGATCTCCCGCCTCAAACCGCGACGCCTAAACTTCCTTTCGTGCTATTCTTGCGTCATAACGCTAGAGGTTTTGTCTTGACTCTATGGTAACATTCTGTGTATGAAGCTGCATGCATTTACTGTATGTGGAGGGCGCGCATAAGTAGGTTACGGGGCACGCAAGGTGCGTTGTGCTAAATTTGGCAATTACTCTTGCACACACTGTAGCTGACGTCTGTAACATAATACAATAGTTATATAATAACTGCGCTCGGCAATAATGAATATGTATACAGTAGAATACTAGCTAGTAAACAACAATAATTATTAATTGATTAAAATAAAAACCGCATATATAGATATCATTATGTAGGCAGACCATTTCCCTTTCACTGTGTGTAAAGTACTGCATCACATCTTTTGGACTGTCTGCACGCCAAAGCATTTCCTGTTAGAGTGTAAGTCCGGCCCCGTCGTTATTTTTGAGTTTCCGGTTGGTCGATGACGTCAATCTGGCTGCCGCATTTCCACGAACGATGTTAGGCAATAGAAGGTAACTCTCACACGTTTAGCTCGAAACTAACAGTTAACGTAAATTACGTCATTGTATACATAGAAATTCGACAATTGGAGCTTCCGGTTGATATAAATTAATTATACATAGTAAGCTATACATTGTATATATACGAGTACATATAACACCCATTTAGGTAGTAGACGCAAAACAAAAATTGAGTTTACAATTGATCAATATTTTCACTTTATCTTTAATTAAAAGTAGATAATTTGAATGCATGTACGTGCAAATGGATTCTACATTTTGTTATCTAATCACTTTACAAAGGAAAAGGTTGCTCTGTAATGACACAAGGTAAAAGCCTACCGGTCGACATGATCATTTGAATATATCAAGTGACTTCGGCAACTTATTTGTAGTTCGCTCGGAGTCACGTGCCACAATCATTATAACGATTCGAGTAATCTAAGGTACTGAGCGAGATTGGCACGAGACACAAGATTTGCGGTTTCATAGTTTATTGACACTAACACAAACAATTCATCCCGATACTACATATAAACGGATATTTAGATTTTTACCTCCCACTACTCTACCTAATCTACCTAGACTATGTATACTACCCACTACCTACATATACTATCCATGCCCAATTTTTATATTGTTTTTATATACCTGCATATGCGCAGTAACAACAGCATTGTCTACTCTTGTTGTGGTTGGTCTTGCAGCTTTTCGAACGCCAGCCTCTTCCCTCAAAATGATCTATTTTGCTGGTTGATTGGGGAGCACCACGTCGGTTTCTGTACCATAGGATGGACGACGACATGGTGGTAAGAGAAGTGGGGGAGAGGCTGGAGAGATCAAGATGTTAGCATGGTGTGTCTGGCTGTCGTCTTCGCGATTGTTTTGTACGCCGTCAACGTCGACAGCTTCTACATCATAACGTTCTTCTATGATTTCTACAAATAGAAGAGAAGAGATGATGAATAAAGAAATACACATTGATAGATATGTCTCTAGCCTCGGCCCGATACACGGGTCTGGGAGGCCGAGGCTAGCTATACTGTACAGTTATGTATACCACACTGCATACATAACAGTGAGGTGTACAGAAAAGCAAAAAGAGAAACATCAGTACTTTAGATACCGGGAACTGGCGCTGGAGCGACTGATGGTCTTCTCCGCTTCCAAACCTTTCTCAATCTCGTAGCGATATTCCATCTCTTTCTTTTCTTCGTGTGCACTTGTCGTCCCGGAGTTATCTCTATTCAAACTTCCATTCTCCATCCATTCACGATAAGGCCAATAGGGCGACACATCACTCTCACTAGTAGTGGCATCACCTACACAACGAATATCGCGACTATGTCTGATGCTCTAGCGTGTTCATGCAACATTGATGGAGCATTAGCTCACGTGCGATGTTGGCGTTTCTTTCATCTTTTCATGTCTTCCAACTTCTCTTTTCTCCTTCATCGTTTCGTAACTCCAAGCCAACCTTAGAGGAATGGGTCCAACGTTCCTCGTTCTGGTCGATCTGATGGAGCAGTAACACTTCTACCATTTTGCCATGATCGATCCGCTGAAGGCTCGATAGTATCGTCAAATTCCTCCAATACGACATCACCTTCACGCTTCGCTTCCACTGCATTCAACAAAACAGAACGCATATATTATAAATAAGATACTTAGCTTTAGGTGTTCCGAGTATCTAAGTAGTTCGGATACCGTTTTAGATTCGGACGCTAAAGATCTCGGTCCAACGCAATTGTGTACGTATGAATTAAATCTAGGGCAACGTAGAGACGCTAGGTAACTATTCTTGATCCATGGCAATCGATGGATTTGGCTAGTTCTATAATGAGAACGAAACCTCTACCACACCCTACCTCTAGACCTGCGGACAAATACCTCTGTTTCCGATGGCCTCTCGTGCAGAGCTACCAAAGCACAGACAGACACAAACCGAATCTATTTGCTGCAGTAGCCTAATGTCTCCTCTTTCAAACAATCGTATATTTACGCCTAATGCTAAAATCAACTCTAAGACATGCTTCTACGTACTTTGAGCCAATCAAGTATTAGCTCTTTAATTAATTAATTAAGCTACCATGCCTATAGAAGAAGCTTTGTCGTACACTGCTATCTGGTGTTCTCAAACTTCTTGACATCCGTTCCTTCTTTTCTTGCCAGTCCATTTCGGTTTGCATAGGCGTAGGAAGCAGGGGGCCTGCACAGGGCCGGAGTGCACATATTCCTCCATTACAGTTTGACTAAGTTTGATTTAGTCTCGTACCAGACCCTCTCGCGCCGTCGTGCCCGGTTCCCGTATAACACGACAACGCCGGAGATATACGGGAACCGGGCACGACGACGCGAGAGAGTCTGGTACGAGGCTAGTTTGATTTTGGCCAAGACCACTGCTAGATGTAGTAGTGTAGCTGCCGATTGACCTACTAATATCTATGGATGGCAAACGTAGAAACTGATAACATTGACATGACATACTGAACTAACACTAAATGTTGATTTACTGTTTTTGCTGCGTAGCATGCATCTATATAGATATTAATAATTAATAATACATTAATTTATCCTTGTTTGCCGAGCCACGCCCACAGGAAAATGTGTGCCCTCAACCAAATGTAGGTTCCTACGTCGCTGATTTTCTTCTATCATCCATCATTGCATCATTCGTGAATTAATGACAACCTTAGACCAAGCTGCTCACCACTGTTCACTCTGTCTTGATGTGCATTCCTACTCCATCTTCTTCTGTACATTTTCCGGATATAATTTTCATTGTAGATCTCTTGTTCTAACTCTTTTCTTAACATTCTTTCCGCCATGTCGGACGATGCCACTACAATAATATAATATAGAAACCGTATAATGTTTTCGACACATTTAACCAAAAAAAGACAAGAAAAACAAGCAAATGTAACTACCGTTAGTGCATGTACCTTTTCTTGTATCTTTTGTCTTGATGTGTTTGTCTTTGCACTTGACTTTCTCTTTCCTTTCTTTTTCTTCATTCCGTCACCAAGTGATAACATCAAATCACTCCGACTGCTACTGCGCACATTCTCCTGGTAAGATGGACCATCTTCCGTGCTACTCCATTGTAACTTCTCGGAAACGAGACGCTCAGAAATGTTTCCTATAGTTTTATTCATTTCATCTAACGTTCCACCCACTGGTATGTCCTCCATGTCAGAGCTACCTGTATACACTTGCAGTATAATTATAAAAGGCGATTTTTAAATGACCTTATAAGGTAAATACACAGACTTGAACACACACTCACACACAAAATTTCGATAGCTACACATAAACACACGCACGCACGCACGCACGCACGCACGCACACACACACACACACACACACACACACACACACACACTTTGAGATCTGAAACCAATTGTGCGCTTGAGCCTGTCCTTCCTGGGTATTTCTTTCATTTTCGTTTCTCCCATCATTTCATCTTTTCCATTCTCAAGCGTCACACCACTGCTCACACCGTCTTCACTCGATGGTACATCATCGTTCCTACTCTTTTCTCTGCACGTTCCACGCATGGAAGACTCAATCTCAACAGAGGCGTCGCTCAATAGGGGCCTGGGTGGGCCATGGCCCCCCAATATTAGTAGGCGTGGCCGTCTAGACAATTGACAATGTCTAGTGATATGTTACTGCGTAGTAGCTAACTCCGCATTCTACTGAAATGGAACTGTTACAAAATGTGTTAGACTTGTAGGTTTTATTTCATATCGTACAATGCCTCGAAGTTCCGTACAAAATTTAGCGTGCGTTACGCAGTAGTTGTGTCTTCGGAACCCGGAAAGGCAGCGGAGAAACGGAAGGGTCAAAAGCTGTTAACCAGCTTCATGAAGTAGTTTCTTTCCGTATGGTGATGATTCAGTCAGTTTCGGAATATGTCTTTCTTGCTAGACGCCGTTCTACTCCTGCTGGTGTTGCGTCAAGTTCAAGGTTGTCTACGCAGGGAAGCCAGATTGGTGGTTCAGCTGAAAGGTTTAGTGTTGTCGCGAATGAACTTTCCACTGCATCAGAATTGCCATTAGAGTCTTCCCTTCATCTTTCCAGTACTTCCGAAACACTTCCAGTCTGTCTTGCTGAGCGTGACCCAGCGAGGGGTCCTCAAAACGTCGTAGTCAACAATGGCCCGTACCAACTCCTTGGGAATGACTTGCAGTTGGGGGAATTTCCTAAGCGTACATTTGGCCAGAGACTGAGATCATTTCAGGAGCACTGGTATACCAAGTTCTTGTGGTTGGAGTACAGTTCGGGCATTGATGCTGCGTTTTGTTTTCCTTGCCGGCTTACAGTCAGTGTTGGATTAGACAAGCATGGAAAGCCTGATCAGGCTTTCATAAGCAGAGGATTCAAGAACTGGAAGTCAGCCGTAAGTGATTTTAGAGATCACGAAACGTCACTCAGTCATACGTCAAGTATGGGTGTGTGGCAAAGTTTGAAACAGTTGGACGTGAAAGGAAGTTCTGTTGCTCAACAAATGAGTTCCGGTTATCAAGCTCAAATCCTTCTCAACAGAAGTAATGTCAAAAAGATATTTGAAGCCATCCTTTTCCTAGGGCGTCAAGGCCTTCCATTGAGAGGTCATGATGAAACAGATCAGTCACTGAACAGAGGAAATTTCCTGGAGCTACTTGAGCTAATGTCCAGAAGTAGCTCAGATCTGAAGCGTCACTTACAGGGAAGAACTCACTACACCAGTCCGTCAAGTCAGAATGCGATAATAAGTCTAATTGGAGACAATATCCAAGGTACGATAGTGAAGGAAGCCAAGGAAAGTGGGATGTTTGCAGTCATATGCGATGAAACCGTGGACTTGTCAAAAGTTGAGCAGATGTCTGTTTGCATTCGCTATGTAACTAACAGTCTTCAAGTGAGAGAGCGTTTTCTTGGCTTTTGGCCTCTGGCAAGGACAGATGGTGAGTCTTTGTTTCAGCTGTTGACGGATGTTATGTCACGCCTTGATCTACCAATGGCTCTACTTAGAGCGCAGTGCTATGATGGGGCTGCTAACATGAGGGGTAGGTATTCAGGCTTGGCAAGCAGAGTTAGGGAAGTTGCGAAGAAAGCCGTTTACGTGCATTGCTACGCCCATCAACTAAATCTCACCTTACAGGATGCTTGCAAAGGGGTAATAGCAGTTCGTAACCAGCTTGGCATCGTTTCTACTCTCTATGAACTACTGGAGAGGTCGGCAAAACGACACTCGATTTTTCAGGAAGTGCAAAGACGACGATTGGAGGCTGACTGCCAACTGGGCAATTGCCCAAAAACGTTGAAGCGTCACTGTGAAAGTAGGTGGTCATCGAGATACTCGTCCATTCATACCGTAAAGGAGCAGTTCGAGGCAATGCTAGAAACTCTAGAAGAACTGGAGAATGATGCAATAATTGGAGCTGATGCTGCCGCTCTTCTCAAGTCCATCTCTACTTTTGGCTTTTTCTTTTGGATCTCCGTGTTGGACAAGGTGTTGAACGTAACACAGGCGATGTCTCTGTACCTCCAAGGTTCCACAGTGGATCTTCAGCTGGCAAGAAAGTACGCACAGTCTGTCATCAAAACTTTCGAAGATTACAGAAGTGACAAAGAGTTCAATTATTTATGGAAGTTTTTGCTCAATGATAGTCGGAGACTGGGACTGGAGCCACCTGGACTACAGAGACAAAGGCGACTACCAAGACGATTGGATACAGGTGGTTCTGAACACCATAGTCCAAAGAGTGCAGAAGAACTCTGTAGAACAATGTACTTCGAACTCTTGGATATTTTGATGACACAGCTCAGAGACCGGTTCTGCAGTGAGGATGTGACGATTGCTATGAAAGTTCAGAGTCTACTTCTAGAATCCGCAACAACTGAAGAACCCGACTTACAGATGGTCGAAGATGTAGTACACTTCTACGACGACGACTTTGATGCTCCTCCAAGTCATGTGAAAGCCCAGCTTCAGGTTTTCTATAACTTTGTTAAGCAGAATGCTGGCGAAACACCGTTCACACTGTCAAGGAATTGACCGTATTCTTTGTTGACCATGGTTGTAGAGCCTTGTTTCCAGCTGTCTTGCAACTGTTCAAGATTTTTCTGTGCACTCCAGTGACATCTGCAAATGCAGAGAGATCGTTCTCTGCACTGAAAAGACTGAAAACTTGGCTAAGAACTCGAATGTCGGATGATCGGCTCCGCTCACTAGCACTCATGTCTTTTGAAAAGGAACTTACAGCAGATCTAGAAGCCAACGTCGAGGACTTAGTGTTGCAATTTGCTGATATTACTGACCAGCGTATGCCTTTAGTGTAACCCAATTAAATACATTATCATGAATATGACAACTCATCCCTCTGTATCTACCAATGTTGCTTCTCTGTGTATTGTGATACACACGCGCGCGCGCGCGCGCACGCACGCACGCACGCACGCACACACACACACACACACACACACACACACACGAGGCCAGTTTAGTTGAATGATTAGCACTCTCGAACGCGGGGCACGATAAGAAGCCTTGCTCTTCCAGCGTGGCGATAATCCTAGCGCTGCCCCCCCCCAATTTTGGACGTCCAGCGACGCCTCTGATCTCAATCTCTTCCCTCACCTTCACACTTTGCGCAAAGTCAGACATCTCTATGTAGATATTTGATTAAGAAAAATGATAAACACACACTCAGGCACGTACAGACAGCAAACAACTAAAAGTATCAGAGAAAAAAGCTATTATAATTAGGATACCTTGTTTCTCTGAAACGTTTGTCAGTACTTTTTGCTTCCCTTTCCACGTGACTTTCTTCTTTCCCTTTCCTCTCACCTTTTCGTCCGTATCACTAAGTGACGCCATTGGAGCGCTCCGACCATCACTGTTGACAGCTGCCGTCTGGTGTGATGGACCATCTTTCTTGCTGCTACCCTATAACTCTCTTTGCACGAGGTTGCCTTAGGTCTCTTCTACGTATCCACTCTCTTTTTCGACCACTACATTTCCTCCATACTAAAGCTTCCTGTAAACAAAAGCGTTTTATACTTAAAAGACCAGAGATAATTACTGATTAACGTAACTGCGGTAAATACACAAACGTGCGCGCAGACACACACACACACACACACACACACACACACACACACACACACACATACACAATTCACATGCCAAACTTAATCCAACCATAAGCTACCTCGTGATCTCGAACTATTTTTGGGCATTGACTTCTCTCTCTCTCTTTCCGTTCCATCTTTTCCATCATTTCGTCTGTCCTAGTAACAAGCGACGCACTGCTGCTCACAACGTCTTTATCTATCGATGACTCATCGTCGCTGCTCTTTCCCACGCACATTTCCCTCATGTACGACTCAATCTCATCCCTCCATTTCATGTGCAATAGATTTTGCGCACGGTCAGGCGTTTCTATAATATATTAATTAACACATGACATATGCGCACACAGTTAATCAAGAAATTAGAATTCACGTGACACAATGGCAAACAAATGAATACAACACAAGAAAAGGAGTAACTGTAATCAGTACTATATTGTTCTTTGGTTCTCGATGTCGTTTGTAAGCATTTGCTCGTCTTGCCAATTTCCCCTCATCATTCCATCACTAGGTGGCAACGTCAAAGGACTCCGACAACCAATGGTCACAGTTGTCTGGTGTGATGGATCATTCTCGATGCTTTTCTCTTCTAACTCCTTACATGCACACAAACGAATAAGTCGTTTGCTTGTTTTGTCCGTCTTTCTTACCTTCATTTGGTTTTCTGCAGCTATCACATTGACTTCTTTTATAATGAGGTCAGAAGCAGTTTCTAAACATGGTGAATATACCGGCCAGTGCACACACACACACACACACACACACACACACACACACACACACACACACACACACACACACACACAAAATTTATTTATCCAGTCACCTCCAGTTCTTGTGTAGTTCGCCAATTCAGAAGAACATTCGCTTTCGCCAATCTCCTTGATCTTCAAACTACTGGAACCTTGATTGATTCCTAAGTGTGCATACATGTTTGCCAATTCGGAATAAAATTCGTTTTCGTCAATCTCTTCAATGGTGACACCACAACCATTGACTTATGTTTGTCTTCTGCTTCCACCTTAAATATTCATTTATACATCTTTGTCATAAACAATGTTTGATAATGATTGAAATAAACCGTTTAATACCGTTTGGAAAACTGAAGCCAAACAAGTTTGGGAAAAACGCAGCATTGTGCAATTCATGCTCTTGATTTTCTCCATCTAGAACAGAAAAATACGTAAAATATCACATAATCCAACGCCCACGCAAACAAGCAAGCTGCTTTTAACAAGAGAGCGACAAGTCCGATACTTGTAATGAAATTCTGACGCCTTAGTCTTCCACCGTTTCTGAGAACTATTTCATGTGAATTCGTCGGCGTACCAGTCGCAGAATTCTAGAATAAATCATACAACAAATCGATCAACTCCATTTCTAACGCGCGCTTTACTTTATGACGTCATCAATAAAGTTGGCAACCTAATTGTCCCTAGAAACACAGCGCTACGCAGCCACTTTTCTTACCTCTGCCGACGAGCCGTTTTCAGCTCGTGCTAATTTGGAATGGCAACAGCCCATAGTCAATCGCTAGAATAGCTAGAGAGACACATAATTATGGATATTGTTGGCTAGAAAAGACACGCTCTCTACCTTAACGCAACAGATTATCCTCTTCCTTTCGCAAGTCTACGCAACAATGATAATGAATTGTGCGCGTCGTCAATAGATACAATCAAATTAAGAAAGTAGTAAAACTGGTTTGCAACAAGTTGGCGACATCACAGTCACTCACCGACAATAAAATTAATTAAATTTAGTTAATTCTTATACAACGTGATTTACCAAATTGAACGATCCAAAACGCCAATGTCGTCTTACCACATCATCAAGGCACAAGCACTAGAAATGAGAGCTCTAGTATGGCGCGTCACTTGTGCCTTAAATAACCGCTATTTCCACGGAAGTAGAAATACGGTAATTTAGCGAGACCTGTGGCTTTGTTTTGCTACCTATGTGTCTAGCCCTGCAATGAATTTAACTTCTGTTCTCATACCATTGATCTAGATAGAAATGAAATAGAAATAGAAATGTGACCCTATAAGCGCATCATCTGCTCTACTTTGTTCACATCATGATCATCTCATAGAGACAATAATGCATAGAGTACGTAGGAGCCACCGAGGGTCACGCCAATAAATCTTCACTGCCACTGCGGTCCGTGACGATCCTTGACCCTTCCGGTCATTATAATTTTTAATTTTTTAATTTAAAAAAATTCCTTTTTAAATTTTAATTATAATTTTTAATTTTTAATTTTCTATTTTCTATTTTTTATTTATTTGTCAAACTCTTTAATTACTTTTTGAAAAAATAAAATTGGACCATCAACGTACTCATTGGCTGTCCCGTAAACCACTCAAATAAAATAAAAAATTTTAACTGGAAAATAGAAAAACCAAACATGAAAAATCAAAAAATCTGAATCTAAAAACTAAAAATTGAAATGGCCGGAAAGGTCACAGATCGTGAAACAACAGTATTTGGATGAGTTTAAGGTGCAGCTACTGTACATGTACATGTTACATTGTATTCCAGCGTAATGGCCATAGAAGCCTTCACCGTTAGAACATGGTAAAATACTAGGCAACACGCGGGCAACATCGTTTGAGTGGCTCCATCAGCAAGATCTGAGAGCAGTCGCTGTCTAGCTACTGCCAAAAGTCTGACCCTCATTGGCCATGCTAAGGCGTTGTTGACTACAGCTACGTTTGAGAAATGCTTTCACATTCTGAAAACAATATTCAAATGACAGCTGTATGACGAAAGTCGGATAGGCTGCTTGTCGTCAGCTGTTTTGATAGCCACTCGCTACTCCAGACCTCAATGACAAGGTCAGGTGCATTACCAAACACAATGTATGTTTTCGAATTCTGTTGGCCTGGATGTGGTACTAGCAGTTGCCCAAAATCACTGGCAAGCAGCAACAAAATGAACCCGTCAGAGTTGTCTTGCTTAGCTCCTCCTACGTTTGTCGTCAAAGTAGCCTTGCTTGGCTCCTACATTTGTGTACTCTGCAGTACTCTGCAAGACGCCTAATTCTGGGCAAATTGCACACGTCATTGTAATGTGTGGCATCATCTGATCACTGACAACTGTAGAAATCTCAGAGTCTGCTTTGTTCTCTAGTAACTGTTTCATTTCAAACAGTGTTATATCGGGATGGTTCTCCGTGGCTCTCAGTAGAGGATTGATGGCTTCTTGATTATGATTTTGCCGCCTTGCTCTGCCCTTCGATTCAGTGGTGGATTGGAGCGTGTTGCATATTCTAGAAGCCACGTTCTGCTTGACACTTTACAATACAACCATTTGGCAACACAAAAGACCTCTCTGGTGAGTGTTAGTCAAAAGAATCTAACGTTCATTGCTCATCGCCTTTCCACCTCGTTTTGAATTGTTTGAGCTCAAGTATGAGCAAGCATCGTAAAGACGTTATAAAATGGTGTGCGGTTTAGATGTGTCTCTATAAATGACAAAACAAACTTGGTACTTCTATGACTGAAACTCAAATAATTAAATTGCCTGAATAGGATAATCAAATGCAAAAATCAGATAATTGCTTGGATAATTAAATGGAAATTACTGTTATAGTAGTATCATTTAACATTAACATTTTAATACAAACAGTAGAGCAAACAGCCAGAAATGAATGCTACTTCAAGTAAGAAAACCGTCAACATTTAAAGATGCCCCTTTACATTTATTTCAACTAGTCTATTTTGATGCCTATGCTTTCATTACAATGTAACTCCCATTTCATCATATCATCCAATACAATCAAAAATCTAAATCAGTAAATATTCATATACGTTTGTGCATCATAACTCCATCAGTGAGACCTAAAAATATAACGTGCATAACTATCACAGCATTATTCAGGAAACGTATGAAATTTTGAGTCAGGTGTGACAACTCAGCGGAGTCAACAACAACATCTGTCCAGCTCAATAAACTCCAATTTATATTCTGTACATTATCAAATTACAAACCACAATAGTTCAAGTACACCTCTGTTTAATTAAAAAGCCATGAAGCCCACTGATCCATTACGAGTGTCAGAGAGAGAGAGAGTAAGCTACCCTATTTGATTAAACACTGCCCTCATTTTCTTTAATTAATGCCAGGCTAACGAGAAACCTTTATTAGTAATTACTGGGCGTATTCACACTGGTAAGTACATTTAGAGAGCGAATAGACTACGGCTAACCTAGGGGCAATGGTAAGAGCGATTTTGTTAACATTTAACGTCCGGGTATCGCTCTTATTGTGGTTACGTCCGTCTCATTCACGGGCTTGTGATGTCGTTTTGGGAATCACCGGGAAACAAACTAGACTTAGATCTACTCAAGAAGACCCAAATTCTATCGTGCGTGGTCATTCTGGAAAAACTGAAGAGACGTTGTTTGCAAAGTATGATGAATCATTTGTTGAACGTCCTCCACTTTGTGATGAGATGGAACAATCATCTTCTGTGTCCAAAAGCAAAGAGAAGACTAAGTGTGTACGACAGAAATACAGACCTGGCAAAGTTGAACTATTGATATCAGTGTGGAAGAAGGAGTGTCTGAATGTAAGTGCAAGCTAATGTACCGCCACAGCGCACTAAGATTGCACTTGGGACAAAGTGCAAGCTAAGAGCGAAGTTCGTGTACTTAGGGAGCAATGTGAACACGCCCACTGTCCTTGAACAAACGTCTCATGTCATCTAGCAAACATGCAAGAGTATTAAAACTGTCCACATACTTAACTTTGACCTGGATCATTGATCAATTTGCCGTCTAAATTCAGGGGTGTCCAGCTACAAATTTTCTGTTGCCAAATAATAAGCTAATATTGATGAAAGTGACCATTGGTGCCAAAATAGCCAGGATGTTTAGGCTCTTCGCTCTATTCCGGAATAGGAAAACACGACTTTGTTGTGTTCAAATTAGAATCAGACAGAATAGGTTGAAATGGCTTCAACTGCATATTCCGGAATAGTGAGAATAAAATAGCCGAACCCACTGTCCAATCCTAAAAACAAGCTTTCCAATTTCAAGCCAATTTCTTAGCCACTCGTCGCCATATCATATTATGCGTGTGCTTGTCGCCAAATTTGGCGACATGACGACAGTTGGACGCACATTTAAAATGTGCAATAGCCTTTGTACATACACATAATTATTGTATTTAGTTGAAGTGCATTTGAGGAAGGATGCCACAGTTCAATCTAACTGTCTCAGTATGATGCCTCAGATGTCTACTAATAAATAAATAAACGCCAACCTCGTTTAGAGGTCCCACCTAGGAGAAATAACAAAATCTACACAGTGACAGCTTGACTACAACTATTCAAAGAAAAGTGACGTATCTACTGTCTAAACGCTTTTGTAGCCACGCCTAGTTTTCGAGAATTTCAAAGAAAGCGCTTATTGGAGTGCAGCCCTAATTTGAGACACCCAACGCCTCTGATCAGTATGACTTGTAGTACATGATCTCTTAGCTTCACCAGTATGGAAGGAAAGGAACTTCAGCGACAAATCTATAAAACATAGGCACAGGAACCAGGAAGGCACGGGGGGCACGTGCCACATCAATTTTTCCAGCTTTCAAGCGAACTGCTAATATCTAAGGATGACAGATGTAGAAACTGATAACATTGACCTGACATACTGCACTAACACTATAATGTTAATCTTGGTTTCTTGCTCTTTGCTGTGTTGCATGCATATACATGTATATGGTAATTATTAATGCGTTTAGCCTTGTTTGCACAGCCACGCCCCTTAGTCATATGTTTTTGCCCCCTCAACCAAATCTAGGTTCCTACGCCCCTGTGAAAACGTGATTGCTAGTTTGCACATAAAGTCTACCGGTATCCTACAGCAGTCTACAAGACGTGAAGAAAGAACAGTGACAGCTTTTACATGTACGTATACATCACTGCAAAATATAGGATGGAAAGCAAGAACCCATGTTTTTATCCAGTAAACCATGCCCGTAGGCTGGGGGTTCGGGGGGGGGTGGGGGGTTCGGACGAACCGCCCGCTCAGCCGTGAAGGTCCGCTTTCGATCCAATATATTATATACGGACGCGTATAGTACGCAAAATGCGCCGTTAAATTTGTCTGCACTCGTATTATGTCAAATTCTCTCTATTATTTTCATGCAATCCCTACATTTCTCGTCATTTCTATATAATATGTTTTTAATTGTAGTGTCTATATATCTAAAGGAAAGTGCTCCATGCATGGACGCAGCCGTATGATTGTTTGTTCCCTATGTGGTCGCAAACCGCTATCTGCTTCTTTTCACTCCTAAAGCACACGAACCTTTCTACTTCGTAAAGCAACTAGTGTCCTTGCATGGCGGTGGCTCGTTTCTTGTACTTTGCTTTGTGCTGGCGTTCGTCTGTAGATTGTAACGTCACAAAATGTTTGTTCCTCATGTGCTCGCAAACCGCTGCAATTTGAGCTCCACCTTTAGCTAGCAGGCAGCTCATCCTCACTTTGAAAGATCGTGTCGTTCGCGGTAGTCTGCAGGTCTCCTGCATCTACGCTTTCGTCTGTAGTTCGCAAAAGTTGACATTGCAGCAGGAAAGAGACAACAAAGCTGCTGGCCGACTTGAAGCACATGCAGCACCTGTAGTCGTCGACGAATCGCGAAAGCTTCTTCAAAACCGGGACTGTCGAAACAGCTTCAAGCGAATACTTGGTCACATATACAGGATTACATATTATCCGCTATTTTGTGTTTTCTCCGCCCAATAAGCGAATTGTATGATGCCCCAATTATATATATATATATATATATATATATATATATATATATATATATATATATATATATATATATATATAGATACGCGAGAATTTGTGTTAGTTAACAGAAGTTGCCCAAGCGAGAAATGGGCTAATCAGCTAGTATATAAATATAATTCGAAAGACTAAAAAGTAACATGTATGTGACGTCATTGGTTCATTTTGGTGTACTACGCACCGCCCGCTTCTGAAGCCAGGCTTCGGGCCTGCAAACAGGCAGAAAAGAACACGCTTGTGCACAGATGACGTTACAGTGAGAGGTTCTAAGTAACTACCAATCAAATCAAGTCTTGAGCCATGTCTTTACAGGCACAGACTGAATAGTGCGGCGGTAAAAAGAGAACTGCGCCTATTCCTGTCGGATGTGACTGAAATATGGCGCCTAATAAACGACGACGGCGTTAAATGGCTGATATACAGACGGCAAAACTGTCAAGGTGGGCGTAACCTGTCACATTCGCGAAAGTGAAATAGATAGTCGACTCCAACACTGCACCTAACCGTTCGGCATAGACTGTAGAAAGCGGTACACATGATAAACAGAACAAATAAAACGGCGAAGAAGAGGCCGCAAATGAAGCACCACGTTCTCTTGTTTGTCAAGTTTACAACATGTCTTTCTTGTTGAGATCCAGGTTAACGAAATAAAGATAGCGATAAGTAAAGTGGCTCATCTTCGAATTGACTTTAGGCTCTAAGAAAGTCTGTGAAAAGTAGAAAAACGTCGAGCAACGCGCTGGCATCATGACGGAAGTCGTTTCGAAGATGAACAATACCAATTGCAAGCTAGTCGCCGTAAGTTGCTAGCGGAGCTCTGTCAGTCACATAATAGCAAACTGAACGAAGAAGCGGCTGGAAAAGGCGTTGTAGGTAGACCTCTTGCTCTGTCACGTGATCACAAATAGCATTGCAAACTTCTAACTCGAGGCGCATGTGTTATTTAGATAAACTTTTTTTGCAACGCACTAAGTTAAATGAAAAATAAGATTAGTCTCTAGAGCAGGTCTATTCTTGGGTCTCTAGCTACGTGCAGAAAATTCTTCTCTGCAGCCTGCAGGCACGCGTGGCCACAGGCCATGTGACAAAACTGCTTGAATGTCACGTCGCATCGTCTAGATATCTCAGAGTGTGACGATTTATTTGATAAAAAAATCTCGTACGTTTCAAATTAGAGAAATTATGTATTTAGCCCAAATTTATCTAAATCTCCTATTAGTGTGTTAAGTCTTAGGAATGCAAGCTTTCAGTAGATGTTCCACGTCTGCATGCTTCTTCAAGCGAAGTTTGAATAACTAAACCTACTGCAACCGGTAGAGATTGAGGCAAAGTTTCCAGTATCAGCCTAGATATTATTACAAATTTTGCGATTTCTGAAAATCTAATTATAATTTGGTGGTTTTAGGTATAGTTGTAGACCTATGATGACCGCCCTGCAGCCAACCAAGAGCAGTAGTGGTCTAACGTGCAAGAAGCCAGCGTTTGGGACATTGTCTCGCAACCAACATGTCATCTTAGCTAAACTTACATTAATTATACGTAAACGTATACAGTCAAAGACGATGGAGAGCCCTGTGCTCAAATGGCAACCTTGCAGTGTATTATGATTTATCCATGCACATGCATGCACTTGCTACTATTTGATACCTCGGTGTAAGCTTGTGTGTACACCAGTTAAAATGTAAATGACGTCATTACTATTTCCCAATTACTCGTATGCAATAAATCTATTTCCCACAAGAACAGTTCTAAACTTAACGTTTGGTTGCAGCAAATGGCTCTATTTTATCAGCAATGTTAGTTAAATAGTCGACAACTATATGTACAAGAAAGGACCACTGAATCTCTTTCGGGAGAAGAGTTTAGGTTAAGAAAAGTTTTCGTTAAAGTTCAAGCGCGAAGCAATGCTTCTGTCAGACAGACTGAAGAATTTCGTAGGTAGGATCTGTAAATTCTGCAACAGACATAAAATTAATATCAATAACTAAGAATAGGTAACTTCAAATTAATGATAACCTGTCTCCTCCTCTTCGGTCTGTTGTTCCTGAACTGCGTTGGGTTGTGAGTAAGCTGTGTTTGCTGTCAAAGTATCACGCAACGCAGCCTCTGCAGATTCCAACACTTCCGTACGATCTTCTACAGCAGCATATACAGGCTTGGTCTGCAAACCTTTTCTATTGGAAAACATGCCGTAAAGCCTGCTGGAGGTCAAAATTTCCACGCCTAAAGCAGTAGTTAGGATATAAATTAAACTAATTGCAGCCACAACAGGTTTTTTTTAAAAACTACCTTGTCTCGTAGAAAGTGTTTCAGACTGCACAATCACAACAACATTAGATCATTAGATAACTGTACAGGAGCACGCACGCACGCACGCACGCACGCACGCACACACGCACGCACGCACGCACGCACACACACACACACACGCACACACACAGCGACACACGCCACAGCACAGCACAGCACAGCACACTACATACACACCACACTACATACACACCACAATAGATACACACGACACCACATCAAGCACCACACCAAACCACACGCACAACTCCACACCTCACTAAATCACACACCACACCACACTACACCACACCACATACACAACACACAACACCAGACTACATACACAACACACCACACCACACCACATACACACCACACCACATACACACCACACCACACCACACCACACCACAAAAAACCACACACTCCACCACACCACACCACACCACACCACAAAAGACTACACACTCCACCACACCACACCACATCACACAAACCACGCCACATGCACCAAACACCACACCACACCACACGCATCACACAGACACACACATGCACACACACACACACACACACACACACACACACACCACCACCACCACCACCACCACCACCACCACCACCACAGCAGCACACCACAGCACACCACAGCACACCACAGCACACCACAGCACACCACAGCACACACCACACCACACCACACACCACACCACAATACACCACACTAAACCACCACCTCACACTACAGCACACCACACTACACAAGACACACACACCACACCACACCACACCACACCACACCACACCACACCACACCACACCACACCACACCACACCACACCACACCACACTACCCCACACCACCACACAAACGCACCACACCACACCACACCACACCACACCACACTACATGAAACCACACACACCACACCACACCACACCATACACACCACTCAACACCACACCACACCACACCACCACACCACACTACAGACACAATATTTCCTGCTGACCTCAGCCAGTCCATGCGCGCACGCACACACACACACCACACGCGTACTTTGCACACGCACATAAAACTACTGTCTATACATATCGTTTATCTCCTGCCCTCACCGTGTCCGAAGCAGAGGAGTTATCAAACTTTGGTTGATTGTTTCGTACAGAAAAATGTTTATATCTAAAGAAAAAGCAAGCTGCAGCAGTCTCTTTTGAAATGAAAGATGACTTATACCTCATAAAGCAGAAAACGAAAAACATAACAAAGACAACGAGTGCCAATAATGCACTACATGTTTCAGCTATTGTGCCAGTCAAATTAGTACTTGATTCAGATGTACCTACGGAAATACATAGTAACATAGCAGCAATTTAGAAGTACCAGAATATACATTGTCGAATTTGTGACTGTTGGCACACCTTCTTCTAGTATAATTCTGTCCGACGTCAATCGGATTGCTAAGCACGACATTCAAACTATAAAGAGCATAGCGCGCAAAAGAATAAGCGGTTTTTCGCTTTCGCATAGTCGAAACAGCAGAAATAGAGCGTTTATTAGAACGTTCTAGGCGATGTCACACTAGGTGACGTTACAATTAAATGCAAGGTCACAATACGTGACTCCGCATTGGACTAGTGATTTTTTTTATAGTTTGGAGGTCTGTAGATATCTGAACTCTCAACTTCTTGAGGTTTGGAAATTTTTCCACGGGCTTTAATGTAGCGATCATGTTGTCCTGTTGTGCCTGAGCATTCTGTAACACACTCTGTAAAGCAAAGCATTTCAGTAAGCAAACCTGCATCAAAGCTTTTGTGGGCGTAATCAAAAAAATTTAGAGTAGGCGTGGTCTCAAGAATTTCCGCCTAACCTTACAAAAATTTGGGAATACCTCTCTCGAGCGACGACTTACGTTTAATATAAGTGAATTTATTATTAAAATAAGAGACTTTTGTGAAGGAGAAGAAGCTGAGAAAACAACAGTAATTCAAGGTGACACTAAAATACATAGCGTCTATACACCAATCCAATGTACCTTCCGCTTTTGGTTGTAAACGTAGATGTTGCAAACTCACTAATCAACTCTCTGCTCCTACCATTGATTGCAACAACCCACGCCCGGTAGGAAGTGTTGGGAAGTAGTCCACTAACATGATCAGACAATATTGAGTTAGAAACTGCCTTCCATCGACTAACATCAGGTTGCAATTCTGCAGCAGGCAGAATAATCACTCTGTACTCAATCAATCGACTGTTTCTGTCAAGTGGTGGAGACCAAGAAACAGTCACCATCAGAGAGCGCACATTTGTAGCTCTCACATTCTGTGGTGGGCTTGGAGGTCCGTGACCCTTCCGGCCATTTCAATTTTCAATTTTCAAATTTCAATTTTTAATTTTTAAATTTCAATTTTCATTTTCCTTTTTTATTTTTCAATTTTTGTCAAAGTTTTTCAATGATTTTACTGAATAAATTAATTCGGCAAGTAAATTTTTATATTTCATTTTTGATTTCATTTTTCATAATTTTATTTTTGGTTGTTCTATTTTTAAGCCATGCTAGCTTTCTATTTCCTATGGTTCCAACACATGTATATGTGTGTACCAGTAATCGCCTTCCTGGTTGGAATGAAGTAATTTAATTTGCAGTAATTACAAACTTTCTTCTAAATTTTCATATCGCCATAATTAAAAATGCAGAAATAATCGGTTATGTGGTACTTTTAGTTAATCCCTTATAGCGCAACACATTATAGACATACAAACACACAACATCCAATAGAAAATAGAGAAACTAAAATTCCAAAAGTAAAAGCCTTTATCACCTTCTTAGTATGTACTGTATCAGTGTGTGTGTGTGTGTGTGTGTGTGTGTGTGTGTGTGTGTGTGTGTGTGTGTGTGTGTGTGTGTGTGTGTGTGTGTGTGTGTGTGTGTGTGTGTGTGTGTATCAGTGTGTGTGTGTGTGTGTGTGTGTGTGTGTGTGTGTGTGTGTGTGTGTGTGTGTGTGTGTGTGTGTGTGTGTGTGTGTGTGTGTGTGTGTGGTGTGTGTGTTCCGGCCATAGAGCGGTTATAAAGAATATTTAGAGGTATTATAAAAAACACAGATTATTATTATAATTATTACACAGGTATAGACTCATTATTTTTTGTTACTAGTGCAAAAGTATCCGACGTACGCTTTCTGTAGACAGTCAGCCGACAAACGGTTACACCAATCGGTATCAACACTGTCACTCTCTTGCAAGATAATCCGCACGTGTAGTCAAGAAATCCTTCAGAAGCCATTCCGTCCCGATTACAACTCAAAATATTTGACAAATGGCCGCACAGTTTGCGCATCTCGACTTTCACCTTCTTCAACACTTTCTGATCATCGCTCTCCACATCGACTCTAACTCTAGAGACATCCAGACAACTAGCGAGAACGATACCGATGCTCATGTGCGTTTCATCATCCGTCGATCCGACGGCTCTAACGCAAGTATCCGCCCGAGAATCGCTCAAGTTTGCCATGTACGACTCTTTCAAGACCTCAGTTGTGTCAACTCTGACATGCTTGATGATCATGTCACCAGGAAGCACTCGCTCAGAAACTAAAAAAAGAATGGCCAACATACAGGCCCAAATTTGCTAAAATAACGTGACGCCCATACAGACTAGACTCCTACTGCAGTGCACTCACGTTCACTCGCAGCCGAGTGAGCTAGAATTCCAAATAAGAAAGAACCTACACCAAACAGAAGCCGCACGACTGCCATCGCCGCCCACTGATCAATTACTAAACTCGATTGTTCCAAACATCGAGGATTGTCGTTGGATAGTTGAGCGTCGTGTGAGTTTCGGACACGGAGGGAGATCGGTTTACATTCGCAGAAGTCGGAGACGACGCGCCGCACCCACACGAAAATTCCTACTTTGTTTATACATTCTAATCGGTCACACGCCTCAAACCGCGACGCCTAAACTTCCTTTTGTGCTATTCTTGCGTCATAACGGTGGAGGTTTTGTCTCGGCCGTTCCCTTACCCTACGGTAACATTCTATAGGAATCTGCATGCATTTACTGTATGTAGAGGGCGCGCATAAGTGGGTTACGGGGTACGCAAGGTGCATTGTGATAACTTTGGCAACTACTATTGTACACTTGCACATACTGTAGCTGACGTCTGTAACATAATACAACAGTTATATAAAAATAATAAATATGTGTACAGTAGAATACTAGCTAGTAAACAACAATAATTATTAATTGATTAATTAAAATAAAACCGCATATATAGATATCATTATGTAGGCAGACCATTTTCCTTTCACTACGTGTACAGTACTGCATCACATCTGTTGGACTGTCTGCACGCAAAGCATTTCCTGCTAGAGTGTAAGTCCAGGCCCGTCGTTATTTTTGAGTTTCCGGTTGGTCGATGACGTCAACCTGGCTGCCGCATTTCCACGAATCATGTAGGCAATAGGAGGTTGCTCTCACACGTTTAGCGTGAAACTAACAGTTAACGTAAATTACGTAATTGTGTACATAGAAATTCGACAATTGGAGCTACCGGTTGATATAAATTAATTAAACATAGTCAGCTATACAGTGTACATATACGAGTATATATAACACCCGTCTAGGTAATAGGCAAAAAACAAAAATTAAATTTACAATTAATCAATATTTTCACTTTATCTTTAACAATAGGTAATTTGAATGCATGTACGTGCAAATGGATTCTACACTTAGTTCTGTATTCACTTTAGAGAAGAAATTGGTTACTCTGTAATAACACAAGGTAAAAGCCTACCGGACGACTTGACCATTTGAATATTTGAAGAGACTTTGGCAACTTATTTGTAGTTCGCTCGGAGTCACGTGCCACAATCATTATAACGATTCAAGTAATCTGAGGTACACTGCTCGAGATTGGCACGAGACTGCTTGAGATTGGCACGAGACACAAGATTTGTGGTTTCATAGTTTATTGACACTAACACAAACAGTTCATACCTATACTACATATACACGGATATTTAGATTTTTACCTCCCACTACTCTACCTAATCTACCTAAACTATGTATACCACCTACTACCTACATATACTATCCATGCCCAATTTTTATATTGTTTTATATGCCTGCATGCAGTAACAACAGCATTGTCTACTCTTGTTGTGGTTGGTCTTGCAGCTTTTCTAAAGCCAGCCTCTTCCCTCAAAATAATCTATTTTGCTGGTTGATTGGGGAGCACCACGTCGGTTTCTGTACCATAGAATGGACGACAACATGGTGGCAAGAGAAGTGGGGGAGAGGCTGGAGAGATCAAAATGCTAGCATGGTGTGCCTGGCTGTCGTCCTCGCGATTGTTTTGTACGCCGTCAACGTCGACAGCTTCTACATCATAACGTTCTTCTATGATTTCTACAAATAGAAGAGAAGAGATGATGAATAAAGAAATACACATTGATAGATATGTCTCTAGCCTCGGCCCGATACACGGGTCTGGGAGGCCGAGGCTAGCTATACTGTACAGTTATGTATACCACACTGCATACATAACAGTGAGGTGTACAGAAAAGCAAAAAGAGAAACATCAGTACTTTAGATACCGGGAACTGGCGCTGGAGCGACTGATGGTCTTCTCCGCTTCCAACGCTTTCTCAATCTCGTAGCAATATTCCATCTCTTCCTTTTCTTCGTGTGCACTTGTCGTCCCGGAGTTATCTCTTTTCTATTCAAACTTCCATTCTCCATCCATTCACGATAAGGCCAATAGGGCGACACATCACTCTCACTAGTAGCGGCATCACCTACACAACGAATATCGCAACTATGTTTGATTGTCTGATGCTCTAGTGTGTTCATGCAACATTGACGGAGCATTAACTCACGTGCAGATGTTGGCGTTTCTTTCATCTTTTCATGTTTTCCAACTTCTCTTTCCTCCTTCATTGTGTCGTAACTCCAAGCCAACCTTAGAGGAATGGGTCCGACATTCCTGGTTCCTGGTCGATCTGATGGAGCAGTAACACTTCTACCATTTTGCCATGATCGATCCGTTGAAGGCTCGATAGTATCGTCAAAGTCCTCTAATATGACATCACCTTCACACTTCGTTTCCACTGCATCCAACAAAACAGCACGCATATATTATAAATAAAATGCTTAGCTAGAGGAGTCCCACGAATATAAGCTAGTACTTTCCGATACCGTTTTAGATTCGAACGCTAAAGATCTTGTTCCAACAAACCTGTCTACGCATTAAATCTAGGGCAACGTAGAGACGTTAGGTAACTATTCTTGATCCATAACAGTCAATGGATTTGGCTCGTTTTGTAGCGATAACGAAACCTCTACCACGCCCTACCGTTAGACCTGCGGACAAATACCTCTAGTTTCTGATGGCCTCTCGTGTAGAGCTACCAAAGCAAAGACAGACAAAAACCGAATCTATTTGCTGCAGTAGCCTAATGTCTCCTCTTTCAAACAATTATATATTTGAAAGAGCAGCATCGTCGTGCACAGCAGCAGGGACGAGTGAAGCCACTCGCCCTACAATGTCAGGAACACGCTGGATCGTCATTTCCCGAGCACTCTGTAACATATAATATCAACGCCTTATGATAAAATCAACTCTAAGACATGCTTCTACGTACTTTGAGCCAATCAAGCATTAGCTCTTTAATCAATTAATTAAGCTACCATGCCTATAGAAGAAGCTTTTTCGTACACTGCTATCTGGTGTTCTCAAACTTCTTGACATCTGTTCTTCTTTTCTTGCCAGTCCACTTCGTTGTGCATAGGCGTAGGAAGCAGGGGGCCTGCACAGGGCCGGACTGCACATGTCCCTCCACTATATTTTGGCTAAGTAAGATTTTGGCCAAGTAAGATTTTGGCCAACATCACTAGCTGTATTCGTGTACCTGTCAAGTCACCTGCTAATATCTATGGATGGCAGACATAGAAACGGTTATCATTGACATGACAAACTGAACTAATACTAAATGTTGGTTTACTGTTTTTGCTGTGTTGTATGTAAATATATATATGAATAATCAATAATACATTAATTTAGCCTAGTTTGCCGAGCCACGCCCCAGGCAGATATGTTCCCCTCAACCACATGTAGGTTCCTACGTCGCTGATTTTCTGCTATATCATCCATCATTGCATCATTCGTGAATCAATGACAACCTTAAACCAAGCTGCTCACCACTGTTTACTTTGTCTTGATGTGCATTCCTACTCCATCTTCTTCTGTACATTTTGCGGATATAATTTTCATTGGCGATTTCTTGTTCTAACTCTTTTCTTAACATTCTTTCCGCCATGTCGGACGATGCCACTACAATAATGTAACGTAGAAACCATATATTGTATTAAACACATTTAACTAAAACACACAAGAAAGACAAGCAAATGCAACTACCGGTAGTGCATGTACCTTCTTTTCTTGTATCTTTTGTCTTGATGTGCTTGTCTTTGCACTTGATTTTTCTCTTTCCTTTCTTTTTCTTCATTCCGTCATCAAGTGATAACATCAAATCACTCCGACTGTTACTGCGCACATTCTCCTGGTAAGATGGACCATCTTCTGTGCTGCTCCATTGTAACTTCTCGGAAACGAGACGCTCAGAAATGTTTCCTATCGTTTTATTCATTTCATCCAACGTTCCGCCCACTGTTATGTCCTCCATGTCGGAGCTTCCTGTATACACGTGCAGGAAACATGTTAATAAAAGACGATTTCTAAATGACCTTATAAGGTAAATACACAGACTTGAACACACACTCACACACAAAATTTCGATAGCTACACATAAACACACGCACGCACGCACGCACGCACACACACACTTTGAAATCTGAAACCAATTGTGCGCTTGAGCCTGTCCTTCCTGGGTATTTCTTTCATTTTCGTTTCTCCCATCATTTCATCTTTTCCATTCTCAATCGCCACACCACTGCTCACACCGTCTTCACTCGATGGTACCTCATCGTTCCTGCTCTTTCCTCCGCACGTTCCACGCATGGAAGACTCGATCTCAATCTCTTTCCTCACTCTCACACTTTGCGCCAAGTCAGACATCTCTATGTAGATATTTAATTAAGAAAAATGATAAACACACGCAGGCACGTACAGACAGCAAACAACTAAAGGTATCAGAGAAAGAAGCGATTTCAATTAGTATACCTTGTTTCTCTAAGACGTTTGTCAGTACTTTTTGCTCTCCTTGCCACTTGACTTTCTTCTTTCCCTTTCCTCTCACCATTTCATTCGTATCACTAAGTGACGCCATTGAAGCGCTCCGACCATCACTGTTGACAGCTGCTGTTTGGTGTGATGGACCACCTTTCTTGCTGCTGCCCAGTAACTCTCTTTGCACGAGATTGGGATAAGTCTCTTCTACGAATTCACACGCTTTTTCCTCCATACTAGAGCTTCCTGTAAACAAAATCGTTTTATATTTAATTAAAAGACAAGAGATAATTACTGAATAAAGAAAATGCGGTAAATACCCAAACGTGCGCGCGCGCGCACGCACACACACACACACACACACACGATTCACATGCCAACCTAATCCAACCAAAGTTACCTCGTGATCTTGAACTATTTTTGAACATTGACTTCTCTCTCACTTTCTGTTCCATCCTTCCCATCATTTCGTCTGTCCGAGTAACAAGCGACATACCACTGCTCACAACGTCTTCATCTGGCGATGACTCATCGTCGCTGCTCTTTCCCACGCACATTTCCCTCATGTACGACTCAATCTCATCCCTCCATTTCATGTGCAATAGATTTTGCGCACGGTCAGACGTCTCTATATAAATTAACACATGACATATGCGCACAAAATTAATCAAAAAATTAGGATTCATGTGACACAATGGCAAACAAATGAATACAACACAAGAAAAGGAGCAACTGTAATCAGTACTATATTATACTTTGATTCTCGATGTTGTTTGTAAGCATTTGCTCGTCTTGCCACTTGACTTTTCTTTTTTCTTTTTCCCTCATCATTCTATCACTGCGTGGCAACGTCAAAGTGCTCCGACAACCAATGCTCACAGTTGTTATGTGTGATGGATCATTCTCAATGCTTTTCTCTTCTGACTCCTTACATGCACACAAACGAATAAGTCTTTTGTTTTGTTTTAACCGTCTTGCTACCTTCACTTGGTTTTCTGCAGCTATCACAACGACTTCTTTTATAATGAGGTCAGAAGCAGTTTCTAAACATGGTGAATATACCGGTCAGTGCACACACACACACACACACACACACACACACACACACACACACACACACACACAGTAACACACACACACACACACACACACACACACACACACACACACACACACACACACACACACACACACACACACACACACACACACACACACACACACACACACACACACACACACACACACACACACACACACACACACACACACACACACACAATTCATTTATCCAGTCACCTCCAGTTCTTGTGTAGTTCGCCAATTCAGAAGAATATTCGCTTTCGCCAATCTCCTCGATCTTCAAACTACTGGTACCTTGATTGATTCCTAAGTGTGCATACATGTTTGCCAATTCAGAATAAAATTCGTTTTCCTCAATCTTTTCAATGATGACACCACAACCATTCAATTGTGTTTTTCTTAAATATCCATTTATACTTCTTTTTAAATAAACAATGTTTGATAATGATTGAAAAAACCGTTTAATACCGTTTGGAAAACTGAAACCAAACAAGTTTGGGGGAAACGCAGCATTGTGCAATTCATTCTCTTGATTTTCTCCATCTAGAACAGAAAAATACGTCACATATCGCATAATACAACGTCACGCAAACAAGCAAGCTGCTATCAACAAGAGAGCGATAAGTCCGATACTTGTAATGAAATCTGACGCCTTAGTCTTCCTCCGTTTCTGAGAACTATTTCACGTGAATCGGTCGGCGTACCAGCTGCAGAATTCTAGAATAAATCATACAACAAATCGATCAACTCCATTTCTAACGCGCGCTTTACTTTATGACGTCATCAATAAAGTTGGCAACCTAAGTGTTCCCAGCAACACAGCGACATGCAGCCACTTTTCTTACCTCTGCTGACGAGCTGTTTTCAGCTCGTGCTAATTTGAAATGGCAACAACCCATAGTCAGTCGCTAGAATAGCTAGAGACACATAATTACGGATATTGTTGGCTAGAAAGGCACACTCTCTACCTTAACGCAACAGAGTATCCTCTTCTTTCGCAGTCTACGCGACAATGACAATGGATTGTGCGCGTCGTCAAGTAAATACAATCAATTAAGAAAGTAGTAAAACTGGTTTGCAACTAGTTGGCGACATCACAGTCACCCACCGACAATGTAATTAATTAAATTTAGTTAATTCTCATATCAACGTGATTTACCAGATTAAACGAAGCAAAACGCTAATGTTGTCTTATCACATCATCAAGGCACAAGCACTAGAAATGAGAGCTCTAGCGCTTATTTTGCATCTTTAATGGCTGGACCACTAAGCCTGGTTCACAATACACCTCGCATCGCGTCGCGTCCCGTCGCGTCGGAAACGGCCTCCTTTGACGCGAGACAACGCAACGCGACGCGAGGTGTATTGTGAACCAGGCTGTAGATTGCATGTAAGCATTAAAACTCATCCAAATACTGTTGTTCAAAAATCTGTGACCATTCCGGCCATTTTAATTTTTAGTTTTTAATTTTAATTTTAATTCTCATATTTTTATTTTTATTTTTATTTTCATTTTTATTTTCATTATTGTTAAATGTTTTCAATTATTTTGCTAAAAATTTAAATGCGGCCAGCAAATTGCTGTTTTATTTTTCATACATTTTAATTTTTTGTTTTTTGATTTTAATTTTTTGATTTTTTATGTTTATTTTTCCTATTTTCAAGTTGAAATTTTGATTTTATTTGGGTGGCCATTGCTGAGTTCAGTCAGTTCATGGGACGGCCAATGAGTACGTTGATGGTCGATTTCTTTTTTTTAGCAAAATAATTAAAAATTTTGACAAAAAATTTAAAAATGTGAAAGGAAAAATAAAAAACTTAAAAATTAAAATTTAAAATTTGAAAATTGATAATTGAAATGGCCGAAAAGGTCACGGATCGTCACGGATTGCAGTAGCGTAGCCTATCCGGCCAATTAATTAAGCATAGGCAAATTTATGGGCGTGACCTTCGGTGGC
>NC_085094.1:4938069-5040569 GCF_963422355.1 Corticium candelabrum
GTGGGTAATAGCTGGTAATGTTGGAAACTCCCAACTGCTGAGGAGTCGCCCTAGTTTGGTAAAGACGTTTCATACAATTGGAGGAAGTACGTGAATGACAACAGTTTAGTGTGTGTGTGTGTGTGTGTGTGTGTGTGTGTGTGTGTGTGTGTGTGTGTGTGTGTGTGTGTGTGTGTGTGTGTGTGTGTGTGTGTGTGTGTGTGTGTGTGTGTGTGTGTGTTGTGCCTTTATATGTACTGTCTTAGATAACTTTAATATATTAAAAAATATATTGAATATATTGCCAATCATTATGTAAAAATTTTAAACATCTAATATTCAACATTTATAATAAATCTTTATAACAGGCTACATCTGATTTGGAGTTTGTGTCGTCGTGTGTATCTTTGACATTCTATTTAGGTTTACCAAAGTTTCTATCATTGCCATTAGTGCCAACCGTCAATCTAACCAATTCTATGCAGCATTATCAGATTGGACAGATAGCTCGTGTTGTGGTCGGGCAGACTCTACATCTTCACTGCAATGCATCCGCAGATCTTAATTCAATATACAAATGGCAAGTTCTTCCAGAAGGCCGCGACGTGGCGACGACAGACAATATTGTGGCGGATGACGACACACTGACGATCGTATACGTGCAAAGGCAGCATGAGAACAGATATCAGTGCACTGTCGGCAACAAGCTAGGAAGTATCACGAGAAGTTCACAAATCAAAGTGTACGGTAGGTAATACTGTATGATACTAGATGTTATACGTGTGTGTGTGTGTGTGTGTGTGTGTGTGTGTGTGTGTGTGTGTGTGTGTGTGTGTGTGTGTGTGTCCGGTACCAAGAGCGGTTATAAAGACACTGCACCTGTACTGGCACCCTTTCTCAGAGTCTGAAAGGTCTAAATAATTTTAAAATTTTATACACATCTTGCGGCGTGCTTATGCAGCAGAAACTAATGGGGCCCACATTGGTGCGGTTTACGGTAACGGGTTTTGGAACTGTCACATGTGCACCCTCTGAGTCTCTCCTGAGATTCCGTATTCATTCTTGCGTAGACACACACACACACACACACACACACACACACACACACACACACACACACACACACACACACACACACACACACACACACACACACACACACACACACACACACACACACACACACACACAAGTTAAGCTAAGCTAAGCTAAGCTAAGCTAAGCTATTTCCTATAAATGTGTGATATTTTTGTATTTTTGTATTTCAGGAGTCGTTAGTCGGCCATGTGAGGTACCAACGGTACTCAACAAAACCGAACACTCTCTTCTCATCTCACTCTTCTGTCCATCCGGAAACTTAACAGATCACTACGATTGTCACATTACTGGCTACTCCGCATTCTATCGAGTCGCACACCAAAACTCCCGTTTCCTAGCGACAACCTCGCAAACACCATCACTTCGACTTACCAATCTTATCCCATACACTCTGTACGAAATCAAAGCAAAAGCACAATATAATCATTTATACTGCACAAGCAGTAATGGATCTCTGAGTCGATCAGTAATAACTAGACTGAACCCGGAAGGTAAGCTACAAAGTTTTGCTTATTATTGTTATTATTATTATTATTTATTTGAAATACATTAAATGTTATATTATTATAATTATTTTTGTTATTATTGTTATTATATGCGGGGGTGTAGCTAGAGGCATGAGGCTGTGAGGCGGTTGCCTAGTCGGAAATATAGGCGTGGTCTCGTCACGTGTCCACATGCTGGTAAAATTACAGATTTATCCGTTGTTTAAAGGAATACATAATGTAGTACCGACATTCATGTGTATATCTATTTCTATTTATTAATTTAAAGTATCTACAAAAATTACAATAACTTTACTGTTCGTAAGCTGTAGATCAATCAATAATTGATCTATAGATATATAATTTTATTATAGTTTTATAAATATTAATAAACTTTGATGAGTTATAAAAGTGCATAAATTTTATTTTTAATTATTTTTTTAATTATTTTATTTTTTAAATTTAAATTTTTAATTATTTTTATTGTTTTTAAAAAATTTAAATTTTTAATTTTTTGTAATTTTTTGTAATTTTGTAAATCTTTTCAATTTTTTGATTGTTTTTAAAAATTTAGTTTTCTTAGTTTTCCAATGGCTTCAGTTAAAAATTACTGGTCGTGGCTAACATGTGCAATGTGCTATTGTGTGCCTTGCTTAGTACCACGTGCACCAACAGGAGTTCGTGTTACATCTCAAACAGCAACGTCTGCTAGAGTCGAATGGGATCCCATAGTGTATACACACGGATCCATTATCGCTTATCATATCGACTACATGGCAACCCAAACGGCATCTGCATCAACTAATCTCACTTCAATTTTGCTTAGCGGACTCACACCGTACACCAAGTACGTCCTCACTGTGGCAGCCGTCGTGAGACCCCAAAATGCTGAAAACACTTCCGAAGACTTGCGAAGCAATCGGAGTGTCGAACACTCATTCATCACTCTTCAATCAAGTATACAATTCTTATTTAAAATTTTATGATATCAACCATATCATCCATTTTTATGATATTAACATATCATACATTTTTATAATATCAACATATTATAAAATTATCATAAAATTATTAAACTTTTATATCAACATATCATAAAATTTTGTGATATCAACCATATCATAAAGTTTAAATTATTTATGATATCAACATATACACTTTTTATGACATCAACATATAAAATTTTTACAAATTTTATATCAAAGATATCATAAAATTATAAAACAGTTATGATATTAACATATCATACATGTTTATGATAACAACATATCATAAAATTTTATGATATCAACCATATTATAAAATTTAATTTTTTATGATATCAACATATACATTTTTATGACATCAACATATCATAAAATTTTTACAAATTTTATATCAAAGATATCATAAAATTATAAAAAAATTATGATATTAACATATCATACATGTTTATGATAACAACATATCATAAAATTATTAAAATTTTTATATCGACGATATTATAAAATTTAAAAATGTTTATAATATTAACATATTATACATGTTTATAATATCAACATATCATAAAATTTTTATATCAACAGTATAGAAATTTTTATGATACCAACATATCATAATAGTTTGTATTGTTCAGAACCGAGTCGTCCTATTGACGTACACGTGATCAACATAACTGACGTCTCTGCAAAAATCGTTTGGCAAGAGCCCGTCACGTCTGACGGTGCGACTGCGTACTACATAGTCAGCCATGCGATGGGCAATTATTCTCACGAGACGCACATCTTCAACAGCATAATGAGTCAAGTTCATCGCACGACCCAGACCGTCATCCGAAACCTCACACCGTTTACAGTCTACACAGTCTGGGTGCAAGCCGTCGACGACAGTGACGAGATCCTAAGCAAAGCGAGCGATTCGAAAACGTTTACCACATTGAAAGCAGGTGACCTCTCTATCCGACCTAATTAATTTCTTTTGTAATATTACTGTTTCTGCCTTAACGTGCAGCACCGAGTCGACCTCGACATCTGAAGGTTATCGACATACAAACAGATTCGGTTGTGCTCACTTGGCGACCTCCTGCCCATCGCAACGGACCGATAGATCACTACGAAATTATGATAACAGAGAGAAACCTCAGTGATCACGTGAAAGACAGTCATAGTGTCGTGCTAAACGAGACCATCGACGGCACAACGACGACATACACAGCACGTGGACTTTCTCAACTAGGCCAGTACAGTGTGTGGATACTAGCTGTTAACATTGAAAACTTCCAGCTGCTAAAAAGTCATCCCAGTCTAACAGCAGTGTTTCAAACAACAGGGGGAAGTACGTGCAACACTTTTTAGCCTCTTTCACACTCCCTCTTAACGGGCGTAGGCTACAGTCTAGCCTCTAGCCTGCGCGCGTTAAGCTTTATGTCTGCGCGCGTTAAGCCTCTAGCCTACACGCGTTAAGAAGGACTGTGGTTAGTGCAACACAATTAATTAACTGCTTGCTTCACATATTGCGCGTTTCTATACACATTGTTGCCTCTTTTGTAGAAGACAGTGTTCCTCACAGACTTCGCTCTACTGTGACTAACGATTCGGCCACCATCACGTGGCAGCCACCTCCTAATCGATCACTATCCATCACATCCTACAACGTCAAACTGTTTAGTCACAACGACATTCGAGCAACGGTTGCGTCGACGACCACAAAGACGACATCCGCCGTTTTTACGAATTTACTCCCGTTCACTAGATACAGAGTGATCGTCACTGGTTTCCGACGTCACGTGTCGACACCCCCCGCAACGCTCGATTTCAAAACAAAACGCAACGGTATATAAATAAAATTAATATCAAATATTGTATATATTTCTCGAATTAATTGTTATTGCCTGTTTTAGCTCCTGTTGCTCCCACGGATTTAAAAATTCAAAACTTTGGGTCTAGAGATGCAACGATCAATTGGTCTTCACCACCTCAAACGACGCCAAACGACGTCAACATAGAATACAAAATTTTCGTTGTATTTAAAAATGAAACTGCGTCGTCACATCTAGGTCAGAGAGATATCGTGTTGCCGAAGTCGGAGACGCGAGTAATACTGCGGCAACTGATACCATCGACTACGTACTACGTGTGGGCTGCAACTGCTAGAAACGACGGTAAAGTCTCCGAGCAGATGAGTCCCTTAGTTGGACCAATAAACTTTACAACCCTGGAGGAAGGTGTGTGTGTGTGTGTGTGTGTGTGTGTGTGTGTGTGTGTGTGTGTGTGTGTGCGCGCGCGCGCGTGCGTGCGTGTGTTTGTGTTTGTTTATCACTGTTTATGTAGCGTAAAAATTATTTCGAAAAACACTTATTGCATCTATTACCTGAAGCGTGAAACGGTAGGGTGTACTGTAATAGTGAAGACGGTCACGTGACGTACGACCGACCGATCGATCGACCGACCGACTCGCTTCGCTTACTGCCTACCACATGACCACAAATAATAAAACTTTATTTTTAGCTTCGTCACCTCCTCAAAATGTTTATTATTTTAACGTCACTTCTCAGTCGGTTTTGATCACGTGGTCGACGCCGAAGAATGTGTACGGAGAGATCGTTCAATACAACGTGTCGTTGATACCGTCTGATGGCTCGACTATCAGCCGCATCCTACTGGTCGACAGAACGGGCCCAGATCTCTCGGCTACCATTTCTGGCCTTGAATCCTACACCAAATATGTCATCGAGGTTCGTGCTGGCACTTTAGCCACAAATTCAAATTCAAACATCTTGTGGAGTGATCCTAACGCAAGAGTGACTTTCGTTACAGATCAGACAGGTAAATAAATATTTATTAATATCAATTATTTTTACAATATTTTATTAATTTATTAATTTACTAATTTAATATTTTAATAATTTATTGATTTATTAACTTATTGATTTATTAATTTTTTTATTAATTTATTAATTTATAATTTATTTTATAAATTTATAAATTTATTAATTTAATTAAATATTTTAATATTTTAATAATTTATTAATTTATTAAATTTATTAATTTATGTAATTTATTAATTTATTTAATTTATTAATTTATTTAATTTATTAATTTATTTAATTTAGTAATTTATTCAATTTATTAATTTACTAATTTAATATTTTAATATTATATTAATTTATTAATTTATTTATTTATTAATTTATTTGCAGCTCCTTCCCGTCCGGGTGCACCTCAGCTTACAACTGTACTCTCTCGTTCCGCTTTAATCCATTGGAAAGCACCAAATCAGACGAACGGAGACATTCAATATTACAAACTGACTCTCTACGAGAAGAAGAACCCGGAAGCTTTAACGACCGCAGATAACTACGGTTGGAGAATCATTCGTAAACATCGCATCAGCAACGGCACGCGTACAACACAGCTAACCAATCTCTCACCATACACTTGGTATAAAATTTCAGTAAGTGCAGTTAATGTCTACAACAGATTAGAATTGGAGAGCAATGAGACGTCGACGGTATTCCGATCCACTGATGAAAGTAGGAGCTGGTGTTGTGAAGAGAGTATTTATGTTGTGATTTTTGTTTGTTCTCAGTGCCAACTGTTCCGTCCAACTGTTCTGTCGTTAAGAGAAGAACGACGTCCATTCGTACGTCGTGGAGTCCTCCTTTTCCGTTTGACTTTAATGTAGTTTACTACCACGTTATGGTATGTATGCTGTGTGTGTGTGTGTGTGTGTGTGTGTGTGTGTGTGTGTGTGTGTGTGTGTGTGTGTGTGTGTGTGTGTGTGTGTGTGTGTGTGTGTGTGTGTGTGTGTGTGTGTGTGTGTGTGTGTGTGTGTGTGTGTGCTTTTCTGTCTGTCTGTGTGTCTGTCTGTCTATATGATGTATGCCTGTCTATCTGTATATTTTTTTATCTGTCTATCTGTTTGCCTGTCTGTGTATCTGTCTATCTGCCTGGCATATACCTGACTTTCTGTCTGTGCATCTGTCTGTCTGTCTGTCTCTCTCTCTCTGCCTGTCTGTGTATCTGTAAATCTGTCCGCCTGTCTGTCTGTCAGGCATATATCTGACTGGCTGTCTGTGTATCTGTCTGTCTGTCTGTCTATGTATCTCTGTGTGTGTGTGTGTGTTGTGTGTGTGTGTGTGTGTGTGTGTGTGTGTGTGTGTGTGTGTGTGTGTGTGTGTGTGTGTGTCTGTCTGTCTGTCTGTCTGTCTGTCTGTCTGTCTGTCTGTCTTTCTGTCTGCCTGTCTGTGTATTTGTCTATCTATCCGTCTGTCTGTCTGTCAGCCTGCCTGTCTGTTATCTGTCTATCAGTCTGTCTGTTTGTCTGTCTGCCTGGCATATCTGTCTGTCTGTCTGTCTGTCTGTCTGTCTGTCTGTCTGTCTGTCTGTCTGTCTGTCTGTCTGTCTGTGTGTGTGTGTGTGTGTGTGTGCTTGTGTGTCTGTCTGTCTGTCTGTTGTCTGTCAGTGTGTTTGTCTGCATATCTTTCTGTCTGTCTGTGTGTCTGTCTGTGTATCAGTGTATCTGTCTGTCTGTCTCTCCGTCTGTTTGTCTGTCTGTCTGCCTGTCTGTCTGTCTGTCTGTCTGTCTGTCTGTCTGTCTGTCTGTCTGTCTGTCTGTCTGTCTGTGCATTTTGGATGTAGAAACAAAAAATTAACGAATTCACACTGTGTGTATCACACAGGTCACCAACTCACTCAATGGAAAATCGACGGAGAAAGTTTTGAAAACAAAGAATCACAAAATCAAAGCAACGGGTTTACTTCCATACACAACGTACAATATAACAATATCCGCCGTCACAAACAACACAAAAACTTTGCAAGGACCCCCTTGCCACCTAAGAGCTCGAACAAAAAAAGGTGGAGGTAACTTATCAGTGCCACCATATTGCTTGAAGCAAAGAAGTAAAATCGTTTTGACCCATTTCCAGAAAAACCACGTGTCGTCGCCGTCAACGAGACAAAAGAAAAACATTCAATTGTCTTTAATTTTCGAGCTCCTAACAATACGAATGGTCACTTCAAGTATGTGTGTGTGTGTGTGTGTGTGTGTGTGTGTGTGTGTGTGTGTGTGTGTGTGTGTGTGTGTGTGTGTGTGTGTGTGTGTGTGTGTGTGTCCCTTTGTGTGTGTGTGTGTGTGTGTGTGCGTGTGCGTGCGCGCGCGCGTGTGTGTGTGTGTGTGTGTGTGTGTGTGTGTGTGTGTGTGTGTCGGTTGCACGGCGAATTATTAATAAACGCTTGTTCTGTCCTCTAGGTCTGTTCGGGTCGTGATTGCTGAGCTACAGGCTGGAGTTCCGTCGTTGAAAATATTGACGTCGCCTGGCACTAAACACGATGGTGTCAATCAAGCGTACGTACTAAAGCCAAACACTTCGTACGCGCTCTACGTTAGATGGATCACAGAAGAGGTATATAGTTATTAACAAGCCGTGCGTCTAAAGACTTTGTATAAAAAGTGTCTTTAAATTTGAATAACTGTGAGCAGGATTCTGGAAACGAACTGACGTCAGACCGAGCAGATGCCAGTAAGTTGTACAGACACTTTCTTTAGATTTCCTGTACAGCTAGAGTCACGTGTTATACCGTATTTTCTCAAATAGTAACTTGTGGGGTACTATTTTTCAAACTGATCCAAACCACGGGTTACTATGTATCTAAGCAGGGTTACTATATACATACATACATACACACATACATATATACATACATACATACATACATACATACATACATACATATATATATGTATGTATGTATGTATGTATGTATGTATATGTATGTATTTAGGCAGGGCTACTAATCGAGCATGGTTTACTATTTTTTCAATGTCTGCCATCATGCATGCATGGTTCAAGTTGAAGTGAAGAGCTATGCAAGTATTAGAGGAACACACTCTTGACGCATGCATGCAAAACTGTGAAGTTAACCGCTCAATTCATCGTTTCCGTTTTCCTCCAGTTCTGCGCTTGGCGTCCTACTTCAGTTTGTCGCAATTCTCTAGAGCCACTGGCATGCATGCAGAACTATAGGTTTGGCCTTGTGTTTTGCATCAATGATGTCGGAGTTTCCTCGATTTTTTCGGCAATCGAAAAATATCTCCTTCTCTCTATGGACATTGCTCTTGGACGCGTAGACTGGAAATGCGCATGCGTAATGTCACTGTCTCTGACATCAAGACATATGCATGGGTCACTATTTTCAAACTGATCTGCATGATTCATGAGTAACTATTCAAGAAAATATATATAAAAAATTAAATTTTTTAAAGGAATCTACAATAATTAACGAATAAAAATTTTCCATTTTTAAATTTTTTAAAATATATATATATATATATATATATACACGGTAATCTGCGCAATTTTAATTTTTTTGATTTTTAGCGTCTTTGATTGATCCATACGTGAAAGTGTCGTCGGTGTCTTTGTCACCTATATTATCATTGTCATCATTATTACACTCTGGATCGAGTCTCTCGTCTCCAAAGCCACTGCCACCACCATTGCTGATGTTCACGCCGTCTCCGCCATCCGTTCTTCCTTCGAGCTCCGCATTGTCGTCGACACCGGCAACAAGCGATCAAAGGGATCACCATCGTCATCGCAATCGTGTTTCTCATGAAGACGGTCCCCATTGCAACAACTATCCTAACTCCAGTCGTCATCATTCATCATTAGCAGAGACATAGTTATACTGATCATTGCAATCGGTACTAAGGGATGTATGCGTATGACGTAAGTCTTCAGACTTAGCAAACTATACTTGCTGTTGGTGAACAAAATGGTTAAGATAAAGTGATTGGATTCAGATACGCAAAGTAGCTAGACGGTTGATGTTGAGCACAAATATATAAATTATTCGGATATTAACTAATCAGTTTTATCGCAATGGTTGCAATAGAATTCCCTATACTGATAAAAGGAGAAAATCTTTGCCAATGTGTTGCCCCGCGACTATGAAAAAAATTTGATAACATTTAATTTATAATTATTGATATTAACAATACAAATTTAATTTAATTTATGATTATTGATATTATTAAATATAATTAATATATTTATAAAAGACAATAATTATTGATATTAATAAAAATAAATTAATAATATATTTTCTCTTGTACCCAAATTAGGCACAGTTCCCACTTAGGTGCAGACATAAACTGCAAATTATAAATTAAATGTTATTGATCGTCTTTCATAAATATATTGTACAGTGTATGTAGTTTTTTCGTGTGCAGTTATCAATATTAGTATATATATATTAACTGTAAGATAATAGCATAATCTAGAGAGGTTAGTGTTTTTGTATATTTTCAAGATCTCCAGTCCCGTTTTGTAGATCAAATTTCAGGCATGATACATGATGCAAGGCTTGGGTGTGCTTTAGGTGTGGATGCTTGCTGTCAATATTATTCGTTTACACAAACATCATTGAAACCGTTCGTGTTGCCTATTTTGTTCATGAAACTCATCTTATAACTTATTCTGACATAGACAGTACTAGCACACCATCCCGTTTTCCGCATGTCCAGATTAGATTACTTGTTCAATTTATCGTTGTATGCACACACACGCACGCACGCACGCACGCACGCACGCACACACACACACACACACACACACACACATTACGGCTTTATAATGTATCCAGACAATGTCACATAGAGGGAGCTGCATGTATGTGCTTGAGCAACAATCGACATACACAGCTACTGTGTATGAGCTGAAACCATGCACACAAATATGGTGCATCACTTGTGCCATAATTCGCTATTTCTACGTATAGATGTTCTATCTAAATGAGTTCTGTAGTGGAAGAACAGCAGAAGACGCGATATTAATTATCAGCGGAAGAAATATTGCGGTATGGTATTGACTTGGAAAGACCCACTCGGGTTGAGGATCCAGAAAGCAGCTCGGTCATAGTTCCGCCAAGTTCAATACAATTGACAGACGAGACGCTAGAAGAACTTCAAAGTCGCGTAAATTCACTCCATGATAGTGATTGCTGGGGGTTGATATTTATCTAGATGCACTTGCAACTCTTCAGTGACCAGATGTACATGAATACGTATACACAAGAGTTGCTTAGATAGTCCGCTTAAGTTACGATTATTTTCTAATATGTACAAAGTGAAATCAAGATTCATTCATTCATTTATTAAGTCGTCATCAAATACAATCAAGTAACAATCTACACAACAACGTTTGAGATAGCCAACTACACTACATACGTAATGAACGTTTAAGATCTGGCAACGTAAGCAGTTACTCGCAAATGTTCTCTACACGAAGTCCATTGTCCCCTGATTTCCGGTCGGTATGCCGTTAAACTCTGCGCGAAAATCGGTGTAACTTGAGTATATAGTGAGTAAGTGCAAGCATGGATTGCATGTGTGTGATGTGATGCGGCGAGAGAGTCCGGTCAATACATTGAAATCGACCTTCATCATATCGACCGTCACAACACTGCTCCCAGTTGAAAAGCGCAAAAAGCGTCTGAGCATCTCTGCATTCAGGCTCCGGACGTACCTGAGCAGGAAGCTATATACAGCCTGCTGACTAGCAGACATAGCATCTGGCTATGCTATCATAGCGGCCACCTTTCTTGCAGATGGTGTAAGTTCTGCCAATTTTTCCTCGTATCATCTAGTCGATGGTAGGCAAGAGGCCGCGCCGTTCTTTATTGCTTCCATGACAAAGGCTGGCTTTGCCAACAGTTCAGAGTGAGCGACTTGTCGCACAATGTCGCAAAGATTTGCAGCTGTGGGCAGTTGCTTTACGCCAAACTGACTAAATAAATCAATAGGTTCTTCTTGAGTGCCATCGTCCAGAACATCCATCCTTGCTGCCTGTCGAATAAGTTATTTTTCAGTTTCCGACAATTAAAGTTGAAAAAAGATGTAACTAGGCAGTCATCTGTTACTTTTTCTCCGATGAGTCCCCGATACTACCGTTGCCCTACAAAACTTTAGTGGAAACAACCCAACCTGCTTAAGACCTGAAGCCAGAATGCGCCCGATTGCAACAAATTCTTCTTCTGTGGTATTGGGATCAACCACGGCAACTCTCTTCATCTCTCCGTCAAACTTCCTATCCATTACCTCATCCCAGAACGCCGTCAGTACATTTCGGAAAACTCCGTCTACATCCACTGCTGACACTCCACTAACGGTGACGTTAACACGCTTGCTGGTAACATCGGGGACATCTTGAAACGACGAATAATATCTTCTACCAAAACTGATCGACTAACCTCAATCCACGCCTCTGGTTTTGTTTCAGAATTGGTTACTTTATCGCTAAAAGAGAATACATATATAAATTAAATTAACAGATAAAGTAAAGCTGCTAGTACACATGACAGGCTTACTGGATATCGGGTATTAAAGGTTGGTACAATGAATTCGCGCCTGGCGAACTGGCAGAAGGAGGCGTACTGTAGAACTGAGAGAAATGACATCCATCGTTTCATCATCACTGTCTGGAATATGGTTTGGACTTCCAGAACAACTTGTGATGTTTGAGGCGACTGCAATAGTAACTAGAGGTGGAGAATGCTGCGGTTCAACTTCAAATGTTAGTCTTGGCCTAGTCGTAGTTACGGGAAACCCTGCAGTTGTGGAGTAATCAAGAAGACATTGCTCCTGAGATTCAAGTTCCTGTACATGTAAACAAGTTTAATTTATATTGTCAGAAGTATACAAATAGTCTGTAATTCAGTCATACTAGATTTCAATTAAAACATTAGCGAAGGAGCTGGTCTGCAATTTTCCAAGGTGTTGGTGAGATTGGGAAGAAGTACTGCTGGAGGAAAAAAGAGGTGTTCAGAAGTCGTACAGCTTCGGGATCGAAACTGTCTGGAATAGTACGTACCAGCATACATGTACAGCACCTATACGAAAGCAATAATGTAATAAGACAGACGAAAATTACTAACTTTAGTTGATACTAGAAATCTTACATTAAGCGGAGTAGCAGATCTAAATGTTTGATTGTGAGAACTACCTTTAGGTAGTCTAAACCTGATAGTAGAGCCAAGTTGAGACGACTGGGAGTCCGGGAGTATAAACGCTTGGCACGTAGTAGCTAAAACAGTCTGCTCGAAAATTGGAGAGGACGTGGGAATTTTGGTTTTATGATAAGAACAAAAGGAGGAACCATGCATGACCGCAATTGCTAAACGGTTTATTTACGCAACACTATACCTATTCTTGTACTATACAGCTCTGCAACTGAAAGGGCTGTGTGGATTTGCGTGGGTTTTCTGTGGGCTGCCTACTCTAGACGTCAGTTCCTCGCTACATCTAGCTATTTTCACCGTATTCTTCAGTGTAGTTCAACGTACATTATGTCTGAGTCTTCATCTTTGGTGGTTGCAAAGCTAGCCGAAGTCAACGTTTCATCCGACACCGAACAAGACCTTTCACAAAGAAAAAGAAGACAAAACACTTTCAGAAGTTCTCATAAATTAATGATAAGCAACGTCCGTTCATTCTTTGAACGAGAGAAAGCTGAAGGTGGACCAATCTTGTTAGAAAATGTCACCAATAGAACAGCAGCAGCCTTGCAGGTGCATAAATCAACTGTTTGGCGCGTTGAAAAAGAGACGAGAATCCATGGAAGTGTCCACAATCCAGAGAAAAAAGGTAGAAAGCTAGGCAGTGGTCCAGCTCAGCAAGATACTGACAACTTCTTGGAAGGAGTTATTCGTCGCTGTATCCACAGATTTTACACAAGTGGAGAACTACCAAGCATGGATAAGTTGCTGCTTGCCTTGAAAGATGTCGACTACCCTTTTGGAAGTCATACCCTTTACACCACCGTCAGTAAGATGGGCTCTAGATACAAAACGAGGAACAAAAAGGCTGCCCTTTACGAACAACACAGGATAATAGCAGCTCGTATCCAGTATCTGAGACAAAGTAAACAATATCGTGAGCAGAAAAGGCCCATCATCTACCTAGATGAAACATGCTTGAATGCTCACCATACTGTGGAACGATATTGGATAGATTATGACGGAAAGGGTGGTTTTCGAGTTCCTTCAGGGAAAGGGGGAAGGCTCATTATTCTGCACGCTGGCTGGGAAGAAGGTTGGATTCCCCATGCCAAACTGGTCTTGAGAGGCAAGAAGGGCACTGGAGACTATCACAAAGAAGTGAACACTACGCACTTTATGCAATGGCTCACAGAAAAACTACTTCCAAACTTGCCAGAGAATTCGGTGATAGTCGTAAACAACGCCAAGTACCACAACAGCGTTGTGGAAAAGGTGTCGACAAAAAGTAGCACCAAGAAGGCAATGACGCAATATCTGGACGACCACAACATCGCCTACGACAAGAAAATTAATGCTAAAGATGCTAAAGGCAGAGTTGTTTATGATGATAAAGCGTAGTAATCCTACTGTACGTTACGTTACCAATGAAATTGCCGCAGGTCATGGCCACGATGTGCTCCGACTGCCAGTCGATCATTGCGAGCTAAACCCGATTGAGTTAGTCTGGGCACAGAGTAAAGGCTACGCAGCCTCTCACAACAAAGACTTCACCATGGCAGGAATCGAAAAACTTGCAGAAGGAGGAATATCGAACGTGACAGCTGAGAGGTGGAGAAGTTGCGTAGAGCAAGTCATCCACAAAGTTGAGGACCATTACAGGGTTGCTGATGGAGTCGTAGAAGAAGCCGTTGAACGTGTAGTCATCGAATTGAAACGCGGAGAAGACGACTCTTCCGATAGCGAAGAAGTTTTTGTCAGCGAGTGCTCCGATGACGGTGATTAACGTAATAGAATTAGCGGTTGCTACTAGCGGTGTCTTTGAATTAATTGAACACCTGTGCACAACTGGTGCAAATACCTGGCACAACTGGTGCAAATAGCACGTTTAGAACAGACTAATTAATGCCGCGCATACTTTGTTTAATTCTATTGTACAGAACAGCCAATCTGCTTTGAAAGCAACTAATCTGAAATCGCCTTAACACAAGCTTTCGATTGGTGTAAGTATCAGCTCGCTAGAGCTACGTGCTAGGGATATCCCGTTTTTTCCCACGTCCTCTCCAATTTTCGAACAGACTTTAGCCACGGCCGCAAAACAGAGACACGCTGCAGACAAAATTAATAGTTACAACAGTTTTCAAGCAGACTTGTAAATACCAGCATAGAGTCTCTACCTGTCTTATAGATGATGAAAAGAAGTCTTCCTCTCGAGCCCGTCACTGTTGTCTTAGAATCTCTGCTTCCATAGAGATGCAGCGATATATTTGCACACTACGATTTTCAGTATACTTGCAATGCATTTACCCTCGCTTGATCAACTCGAAGACTTTCTTCATACTCTCTATCTTGCCAATCGTGAAGCTGATCTCTTTGAACAAAAGATCCAATTAGGTGATGCGAAGAGCGTGTGATTGTTGTTGTTCCTGTTTCCGTTCCTGGTGTTGTAGTTGCTGCTGTCGGCAACTGCCTAGCCTACAAGACCGTGCATGGAACGTGTGCTAGCTACGCTGCATCATATCACATTGTGCATAGCTTTTTACCCGAATAGTTGTTCTGGTGTGGATGTCTTCACCAACCAGTACGAGTCGCAGAAGTAGGAGTTGAGACCTATGCCACAAAAAATTATTGGAACTGTTTTATGCCATAGTTGGCGAGAAATGCGAGCCCATCTCTTGTCATGCCATTTGAAGGTTACGATATATAATATTTATTTATTTACTTATTTATTTGTTTGTTTACTTGTTTATTTATTTATTTGTTTATTTTTGTTTGTTTGTTTGTTTATTTATTTACTTGTTTGTTTATTTATCTATTTATTTATTTTAGCTTGTTTATTTATTTATTATGTATGTATGTATGTATGTATGTATGTATGTAGTTCAATTGGTTAGAGTGTGCAGTTGGAGATTGACAACATCCGGGACCTTTAGGTCAGAGTTCAAGTGCGGGAGGGCCACATAAATAAGTTCCCTTGGGCAAGGAACTAACATACAATTGGAGTGTCAGTTCTGTCCAAGCAGCAAGTTGAAGTACATAGTGGCATATAGTGACTGAGATTGTAAAGTATTGTAGCAAGTGCTTAGTGTCTGCAGTATCTAACCTGGGTCTTAGGGGCTCTTGTAACAAAAAATGTATGTATGTATGTATTTATTTATTTAATTTCTTAACATCACAAGGTTTGCAAAGACCTGTAGCTGGTCGATCTATCTAGATGTTGTGCGCAAAGCCATTGCCTGTACATACAAACCATGGATCGCTAATACAAACCATGCATACCTAACCTTAATACAAACTCCATATCCACGGACCACGCTTTGCGCATAACACACACACACACACACACACACACACACACACACACACACACACACACACACACACACACACACACACACACACACACACACACACACACACACACACACACACACACATGTAAGAAATAGAAGCGCAATCCAAGGCCGCGAAGGAACGACACTATATGATACACACTTAATTAATTTGGGCTTGGGCTAGTGCTCTCAACTTAAGATGCATGTTAAGGAAGACAACCCTGAGGAAGACGTCTGTATCAAATAGCATCAATTAGGTAACTTAGTATACTTACTTCCATTGACGATGATAATGGATTTGTTGTTGGTCGGACATATACCGTATAGTAGTACTGTATAGTAGTATCGTATAGTAGTATCGTATAGTAGTACCGTATAGTAGTACCGTATAGTAGTACCGTATAGTAGTACCGTATAGTAGTACCATATAGTAGTATCGTATAGTAGTACCGTATAGCAGTACCGTATAGTAGTACCGTATAGCAGTACCGTATAGTAGTATCGTACAGTAGTACCGTATAGTAGTATCGTATAGCAGTACCGTATAATAGTACCGTATAGTAGTACCGTATAGCAGTACCATATAGTAGTATCGTATAGTAGTACCGTATAGCAGTACCATATAGTAGTATCGTACAGTAGTACCGTATAGTAGTATCGTATAGCAGTACCGTATAGTAGTACCGTATAGTAGTACCGTATAGCAGTACCATATAGTAGTATCGTATAGTAGTACCGTATAGTAGTATCGTATAGCAGTACCGTATAGTAGTACCGTATAGAAGTACCGTATAGCAGTACCGTATAGTAGTACCGTATAGCAGTACCATATAGTAGTATCGTACAGTAGTACCGTATAGTAGTACCGTATAGCAGTACCATATAGTAGTACCGTATAGTAGTAGTATTGTCATACAGTACCGTATAGTAGTACCGTATAGCAGTACCGTAATAGCAGTACCGTATAGTAGTATATAGTAGCAAATTGACAATCACTGTAGCTGCCTAAAGTAGATATCATCTCTTCTTCAGAAGAAAGGACATACCATACAGTCCAGCTATTGCCTGGATATAAGGTGCAGAGAAGTGTCCGCTTTTCGAGATCTTCATTTTATGTTTGCGAAAGCTGTAGGTTTGGTAGAAAATCGTGTATTTATCAGGTAGCTTAATTCTGTGCGCGCAGAGAGTGGGCTTTACGTACAAGTAGTCTAGATATATGTTTTGATTAAAATTGTAATCTACAAATAAATGTTTTTGGTTGGTGGTTGCAGTATCATTGTTATTTATGTCATAATAATGTTATAGTGTAGTTTGTGATCCATTCAAATACACCATTTCATTCAGTAGATTTAATATACTAGTACCATGAATAAAATGTGTGCATTGTAAAACAATAGGGCGTTCTCAATGCAAATATAAATTTTAGTAGCAACAATGTAGCAAAGCCAGCCACTCACAATGTGTTGCCTCAGCCACTGCTGTACGGCGGGGTATCAAACAATTCGGTTCTGATACAAAAGTTTGAAACATTGCGAGTACAGATCACTGCTGCGTGTGACGTAACAACCAGCAGCCGTCGTGCTAACTCTAATTAAGCCTTACAAGGTGCTGCTTTAAGGATGGCGCCAAACACCTCGTTAGCATCACTTGTCGACACATTTCCTAACGCCCATGCACATCATTTTACTCACGGCCTTTATTAGCCTCAAGCGAAACATAATACACCTAGAGAGCTGCATTTACAATATGCGAACGCTTGAGCGTCGCGTCGCGTCGCGTCCAAATAGAATTGATTTCTATTTGAGCGTCGAACCGAAAGTGTGTACACGTGTCGGAAGTATCACCTAGATTTCAACCAATCACAGCCAACTGAAAATGTACGTATAGCTTCAGTAAGCAATGATTTCTATTTCGGCGCTGCACTCGACGTTGAGCGGTTTTTAGATTGTGTAGGAAGCTGTCCTTGCTTCTAGATGATCAACTGCTAGATGTACAAAGACCCGCGTGCAAGAAAGAACGCGGCAAAAATGGATTTCGAGCAGGCTGGGGGTCCTCAGAGTTCTGCCAGTAGAAAATCGAAGCGCGAGTGATCAGTTCACGAATTCATGCAGCGACGACGTCTATACGGCGCGCTGAAACCATATAGACGGTACAACAAGTGTGATGCGACGCGACGCGACGCGACGCTTGAGTGTCGCACCTATTGTCAATGCAGCTTAATTAACGCACTCGCGTCGTCGTTTGCATAGCAACGTACTAATCAAGAGATCTCTGTCTAATTGGCCAGTCTGTAGACAAGTTGGATGAGACTAGATCTCTTCTGTTGCCGACATATGGATGTGGCGAGGGGGTGATACTCCAGCCCACATGACGCGTGCATTGATAACGAAAAATTATACAAAGGTGATACGCTCAGCTGTCGGTGGCTTGACCATTGTTCAGCTGGGTGTTATCTCTGATCGAGCTCGAACCTGCAATCCGTCTTCTTCAGCGTCTGCTCCATGGCCTGCGAGCGTTGTGTGCGAGTTATCTTGCAGGCTTGGTGCCTCGTCTGGCTGCTGTGTCTCTGGCAAACAAGAAAACACGGATCTCTTGCAGAATCCGTGCAGTCACGAGGTCAGTATATTGAGATCCTTCTCGTTTTCTGGCCTCCATTGCCTCTAACATTGTTGTTACTCTTTGGTATGTATACATAGTCCCTCTCGACTTTAGTGCCTCAAACGTGAGAATGCGGGCCAGTAAGACCAGAACGTTTCTCTCTAGAAAAACGATGCAAGCTCTTCTGGATGGAGACAACAACACGTGCGTCGTCGCCACACCGAGAAACTTTAGAGAATCCACAGTGATCATCAGGGTTGATCTTGGAAGTCAGTGTCTCAAAAACATCATCGCGCATGTCGTCATGGCCAACGCGTCGTCTTTGTATCCGACCTTGTATCTCAGACAGATCTGTCTGACGACGACGAAGACGAAGCCGTGCAAGATAATTCGTTACGATTCGAGAAGGTCTGCCGTCTACGAATGCCCGGACGATCCGAGCAGACTGGTTACTATCGTCGTTCCGGCCAATCATTCGATTTGTGAGATTGCTATGTCGTACGCGAAAGGTACGAAAGTGTGCACGAAAATCGAGAATAAGCGTGTCGACTCATTTGATCTGTGGGTCTATAGTCACATTGTTGGTAAACATTATTGCTCGCTTGTGTACAGCTGACCAAACGCTAGAAGATTGATATATGAAAATAATTATCACCGGTAGGTGCTAACTAGGAACGGCTGGCCGCTTTAGTGCATCGACTTACATGGGCCCTGATGTGAATGTGTATTAATTAATTAAGTTAAACTTACAAAGTATAGTTGTAGCCAGTCTAATGTTTTGAAAGCCATTAGGCGTGTGAAACAGTTATCCGGAGTATGTTGCGCGTGTAGTAGTTAGCATACCTAACGGCTGATGCGGGAGACGTGGGTTCGGATCTCACCGGGGGCCACCTGCACCTGTCTTTTCTGACTAACCATATGCGTTATATAGTTCATCCGATTTACCACCAACTTCTTTACATATATTTCTAGATTTACCAAAGTTTCCCCCGTTGACAACAAACAGAACAGTCGATCTTACAAAATCCATTCAAGATTATCAGATTGGAGAAACAGCTCGAGTCGTGGTCGGACAGACTCTACATCTTCGCTGCACTGCATTTGCACCTAGTAATCCAACATACAAATGGCAAGTTCTTCCAGAGGGCACCAACGTGATGACCACTGACAACGTTACAGTCAAAGACGACGTACTAACAATCACAAATATGCAGAAACAACAAGAGAATATATACTCTTGCACCGTCTCGAACAGAATGGGAACGATTACGAGATCCTCACTTGTCAAAGTGTATGGTAAGAATCAGTTTGTGTTTATATTTTTATGCATACAAGTATTTGAGTAAATGAGAATGATTTGAAGCAGATTTTCTAACACACAGTAGGAGCTGCCAGATTCTGGTCACGCCCCCAGCTAACAGTTGTGCTCCTGTGTGCTACTCTGGAGAACTCTGGGTCTGCGATAGCAATTCCTAGAGCCGGGCCAGGTACTCACAGGAGCACCGGTTTGTGAAGCCAACTGTGGTGTGAGCACCCGAAGTCTCGCCTGGACCCCAGTGGCTGATATCACGTCACAGCGGATGGCCACTTAGTCCCCAGTCAACGACTAGGTACTCATTTATACTCCTGAGTCGAGACAGGCAATTGTGTGAGTTTTTTGCCCAAGGAAATTATGTCATAGCTCGCCATCACCGTGACTTAAACATGCAATCCTGCAAGGTCCCGGATGTACGCACACGATTGGATAACTCTCTAACTAACTGAGCTATAGCAAAACACACACACACACACACCACCCGTTTGTAAAATTTAAAATTCAATGTTACAGTTGCCGTTTTTTCCTGTAGCAGGGTTTGCTGGCTGGCCATGTGACGTACCAAAAGTGCTCGAGAAAACGGAACGGTCCCTTGCCCTCTCACTCTTCTGTCTATCCGGAAACGCATCGGATCCATACGGTTGCCACATCACTAACTACGCCGTGCTCTACCGAGCCGCAAATGACGACTCCACGTTTCTATCTGTGACTACACAATCACCGCTACTCGACCTTACCGATCTCATTCCAGACACTACGTACGAGATCACTGTAAAAGCAAGCTATAGTCATTCATATTGTGACAACAACAACGTTTCTTCGAGTCCGTCTCTCTTTGAAAAGCTAAATGCAGAAGGTAGAGAGAGTGCCTAATCTATATTGTTTGCTATGAATGTATGTGACATTATGGTGTTTTTACTGTTTTTTCGTGAACAGTACCAAGTGCACCAACAGGAGTTCGTGTCACATCTCGAACAGCAACATTTGCTAGAGTCGAATGGAATGCAGTAGTTTATACGTATGGATCGGTTGTGGCTTACAGAGTTTACTACCACAAGGCAACAATACGTAGTGTATCTATCTCGATGACGAATCTCACCTTTGTTTGGCTGAACGGACTCGAACCATTCACCGAATATGTTGTTGCTGTTGCTGTCGTCGTCAGACCTCAGAATGCTCAAAACAAGTCTGAAGAACTAGAGAGCGAAAAAAGTGTTGAACAGTCGTTTAGTACTCTTCAATCATGTATGATATTACTGTTACTGTTACACACACGCATGCACCCCCACACACACGGACAGACAGACAGACAGACAAACACACACATACCACACACACACGCACGCACGCACACACACACACACACACACACACACACACACACACACACACACACTGCATACGCTCGTAGCTCTGAAGCGAGTAGACCACAGCTTCGTTTACTAGTTTCTATTGTAATGTTGCTGTTTCTGCCTCACAACCTGCAGCACCGAGTCGACCTCGACAACTGAAGGTTGCCAACGTACAAACAGATTCGGCTGTGCTCACGTGGCAACCTCCTGCCCATCGCAACGGGCCGATAGATCACTACAAAATTATGATAACAGAGAGAAACCTTAGTGATCACGTAAACGACAGTCATAGCATCGTGCTAAACGAGACCGTCGACGGCACAACGACGACATACACAGCACGAGGACTTTCTCAATTAGAACAGTACAGTGTGTGGATACTAGCTGTTAACATTGAAAATTTCCAGCTGCTACAAAGTCATCCCAGTCTAACAGCAGTGTTTCAAACAACAGGAGGAAGTACGTGCAACACGTTTTAGCCTTTCCCGCAGTACCTCTTAACGCGCGCAGGCTACACTCTCGTCTCTAGCCTGCACGCGTTAAACCTCTAGCTTTTAGTGCCATAACTGTTTGCCTCATATAATGCCCGTTTCTTGTATGTAGAAGACAGTGTTCCTTACAAACTTCGCTCAACTGTGACGGGCAATTCGGCCACCATCACGTGGCAGCCACCTCCTAATCGATCACTATCGATCACATCATACAACGTCAGACTGTTTCGTCAAAACGACATTCGAGCAACGGTTGCGTCGACGACCACAAAGACGACATCCGCCATTTTTACGAATTTACTCCCGTTCACTAACTACAGAGTGATCGTCACTGGTTTCCGACGTCACGTGTCGACACTTCCAGCAGTGCTCGATTTCAAAACAAAACGCAACGGTATATAAATAAAATTAATATCAAACTATTATAATAATACACACTATCAATACTAATTAATCATAAAACCAATATTTAATATTAATATATATTATTCTATATAATACGGCAGGGTTTTACCCCTTGGTAGTAGAAACACTTGTACTTTGGTTACCAGATAGCCTAGAAACGTTGAAATCAATAGATTTGAACGTATTGTGCTGTGCTAGCCGTTCCCTTCCTTTAGAGCAACTTTCTATAAAATTATGGCTTTACAACGCTAGAATGATTTCTAGACGCATGCTTGCAGAGATGGATGATGTTTGGAGTTGGGACTCTCCTGTATGTGAGTAAATAGCATTGAGTGTCCACCCGCAGTGGTGCATGGGTACATGTGTGTATGTATATCTAATATATATATATATATATATATATATATATATATATATATATATATATATATATATATATATATATATATATATATAACATCATTTCCTGCTCAGTTTCTCGAATTAATTGTGTTTCCCTGTTTTAGTTCCTGCTGCTCCCACGAATTTAAAAATCCAAAACTTTGGATCCAGAGATGCAACGATCAGTTGGTCACCACCACTTCAAACGACGCCAAACGACGTCAAACTAGAATACAAAATTCACGTTCTATATATTAAAAATGAAAGCTCGCCGTCACATCTGGATCACAGAGATATCGTGTTACCGAAGTCGGAGACGCTAGTAATACTGCGTCGACTGATACCATCGACTACATACTACGTGTGGGCTGCAGCTGTTGTAGACCACGGTAAAGCCTCAGAGTCGAGGAGTCACTTAGTTGGCCCATTGAACTTTACAACAGTAGAGGAAGGTATATCTATGCATTATATGTGTGTCAGTATATATAATTGTGTTTGCCTGTTTTAGTTCTTGCCGCTCCCACGAAATTAAAAATTCAAAACTTTGGATCCAGAAATGCAACGGTCAGTTGGTCTTCACCACCTCCAACAACGATGCCAAACGACGTCAAACTAGAGTACAAAATCTTTGTCCTATTTAGAAATGAAAGCGCGCCGTCACGCCTGGGTCAGGCAGATATGGTGTTGCCGAGGTCGGAGACACGGATAATACTGCGTCGACTGATACCATCGACTACATACTACGTGTGGGTTGCAGTTGTTATAGACGAAGGTAAAGAATCCGAATTGATGAGTCACGTAGTTGGACCAATAAACTTTACAACACTGGAGGAAGGTCTACAGACTTGAACAACATTATAGGGACATCCCGCTGTGGGTGTATATGCATGTAGTAACACACTAATTAGGTCACAATTTACCAACCAGCAATGTTAGGTTTCTGTAGAATACTGCAGACCCTAGATTGTTTTCTTCACGGTTTGCATTGCGGAGAATGAGAGCTAAAAGTGTACGACGTCATGTCTGCGTAAGTGTCCTGTACTGTCTATTCCCCGCAAGTGCAAACTCGGACTGAGTAATGAGATAGAGATCACACCAGGTGTGCTCATTACAGCATTAAGAGCTGCTCCAGTTGGACGATGTTACACGTACCAATTAACTTAAACTAGCAAGACCCACAGAATTTCTGCAAAATGCGATAGGGGCAGTCGTAATTGATTCATTAATTGGTCACATATAACAACTACAGTTAGAGGCTATCTTATATAGAGAGAACTTGTTTGTGTACAACATTCGAAGTGACAGTTTTTTCCTTGTCCATTGTGTGTTGGTTTCTTCCACTTTTACCTTACGTCGGCCATCGCTCTAGCTCGCGGAAAAAATGCGAAGTAGAGTCGCCCTACTCTTGCTAGCCACGCCCTTTCTTCTCTCGCGGAAGGGGCGTGGCTAACCAGACTAGAGTTGTCCGTGGGCGAACACAGGTGTCGGTACAAATATTCCCACTTTTTCAAACGCTTGCCCTAGAGACCTGTTAATTGTGTACGCCAAACGAAGAGGGAATTTTGTGCTTTTTGGCTGGTTTACAGGAACTTTAGGCAAGCTGAGGGTCAGGCCAGCGTATCGCCAACGTAACGTCAGCGTGCTACTGTAAACATGTTACCACCTTTCGCCGAGACACTATACGTTCTGACCGGCGTCAAGACGTTGGATTAGACCCAAGTTCTATTCGAGAGTTAACGTAACGTAAACCGGAAATATGCGGTTTGTAACTACCAATCGGCTGTCGCGCATTTACTCACGTGGTCCGGTTGTCTAACATGGACGGCGAAGATCTCAACAACTAAAAGCAGGAAATCTTGGTAAGAAGGCATACAGCAACAGCAGCGGCACTTGCTTCACGTGCGCTATAGAAACGACCTTCGACGCCAGACCCTTTTCGTAGCCGAGAAGACGTTGTTGGGTTGCGTTCAGACATTTTACTGTAAATCAATGTAATTAATAGGTTTCAACGTCTGACTAAGTTTATGTTATACGCTGGGATGACGCTCGGCTTGTAGATCTTACCAGTGTGAAAGGAAGGTTGCTATCGCTGCATAAGTCTAGTTTATTCTTGGAATTAGGACTGAGTCACCAATGGTAGAACAGTGAAGCACAGATTCATGGATACAGTTCGAATGCACGTGTGTCACTTTAAGTCGTGTTCCGTAGCATAGTCCTTGACGGAACGAAAGATTTGTTAGCAGAATGACTGTACATACAATTTCTCTTAAGGCCTAATCGGTGGGGTGCGTGCCTGCATGATGGTGTAATTGAGTTTAAGAATTCAAGCGGGTAGTTGTCTCCTTCCATTTGGCTATCGCATTTCACGGAATCAGCGCTAGGGAAAGTGATAGTTTCTCGAAGCAACATTTCCAAACTCTCTCATTTAGATCCATAAATTGTTCATTAGTTGATTAGAGTATGATTCTGCCGTGCAAGTCATTGTCACAAACACCGGAGTAAATCTCTTCAACCAGATCAGAGCAAGTCACACCAATTGGTGGTACCTCTGCACTGCCTTGTTCTAGCTCCTGTAAAAAATGAGTTCATGTTCCCGTTGCCTAGTTCTCTAAGCCATTGAGCAAACTCTTGCTCTCCTGATCAAGCGCGCATGTTTAGGGATAGGTGCCCGCGAAACAGAGACCACAGAGGCGATCGCTTTAGGCACGTTTCAATAATTCTGGTGACACGCGTGGAACACATGCAGGCAGAAGCTGTCTGAAGTCTCCACCAAGGAGAAACGTTTTGTCTCCAAGTGGACTTGCAGTGTTCAAGATGTCCTGCAGACAGCGATCTATTGCGTGAAGAGCATGAGACGGTATCATTGATGCCTCGTCAATGATGAAAAGATCAACATTTTGCAGCCTACCTGCACGGCTTGACGTTGCAAGGAAAGATATCGCACGTGCTGTTCTCTAGAACTGGTACAGGGAGTCGGAAAACGTTATGCACCGTTTTTCCCTCAGGAAGGAGAGTTGCTACAACCAGTCCAAGCCGCACAAACCCCAGTCTTTGAGTGATGTCACAAGTATGCGGCCAACTTGGTAAAAAGGTAGGTTTTCCACACCCTCCAGGAGCGTCTACGAAGAAAGCTATGATGTTGTACATCCGATCCCATGGATATCGTCCTCCAATACATCTTCCATATGTCGTATTCGTTCACGATTGAGGTCATCAAGACTGGGTGCCTCTAAGTATGATGACACGTGTACATCACTTCTGTATTCACTTAGTGGTGTGGGAAGTCCCAGAGTGGTACAGCTGGACCCATTCTCTTGCAACAGTTGATTGACCTCATGGAGACTCTATTGACCGCAACTGCACGATCACTGTTCTTGAGAAAGTCTTCAGCGAGAGCATCAATGTGCGTTGCCCAAAGCATTGCGTCACCTGATGGATGGCAGTACGCACAGATGATAGCAAACATGATGCGAAGTTGTCTAAGCATTCCAAACTGTGATGCTTCTGTCAAAGATGCATGATACTCGTCAAGTAACAGATATCCTCGTAAGTATGCCTCACCGAAAGAAGAGCAGACAGAACCCGCAACTGCCCAGTCACATGCAAGAGCAACAACCTGTTGCCAGCAGCCGCCATTCCATCGCTAATTACGGGTCGTTTACACACTAACACCCACGAAACCACACCCAACACGCCACGCATGCGTCACGACCCCAGCTGGCAATACTGTACACACCAGTCGGACAATTTCGTTCCGGCAACCAATATGAACTCCAGTGAGTTCCAAAGAGATAAAAAAATTAGTCTACAATCCTTTTCCGAGGCAGCATTGCGTCAGCTTGAGGAAACCGGACGCGTATTTGACGCTTGCAGCTCGCACCTAGTCTCCAAGCCAGCCACAAGAATACCGTAACCTGGTGTCCAACAAACGTTGACATGTTCAACGCGTGTGGAGGGTCTCCGGTGTAACGGTAAATTGTCGAGCATTGGGCATCGTGCACTGATTTAAATGCACTAGCATGAAAGCGACAAAACCAGACTGCGGCATCTCGACCATTAGCGCGCCGCCGAAACGTGTGAATGTGAGAAAAAATGGTGTCGAACTCCTCCCATTTGTCTGATTCCGAGATGACCTCAATGCAACGACAAGCCTTCCCAGAAACTCAACGAGCAAAGATTGAGAAGAACGTCAATGGGCGTTTCCAACGAAAAATAAAAAATACACAATAGACAAAGAATTTACGTATAGTGAAGCTTCAAGGTGCTGCTAAAGATGGCGCCAAACTGCTCGTTAGCGTCACTTCAAGTCTTGTCGACACATTTCCTACGCCCATGCACATCATTTAACTCTCCAGACCTCTAAAAGCCTCGAGCAAAACCATAATACACTTAAACCTGCATTTACAATATGCAAATGCTTGAATGTCACGTTGTAAAAATTCAAATATTAAAATGGTCGACGCGACGAAACGTAAGGAAACGCGACGTGACGCGTCCAAATAGATTCAAGTTCTACGTATCTATTTTGAGCGTCAAACCGGAAGCTGTGCACTTCGCGCCGGAAGTATAACCTAGACTTCGACCAATCACAGTCAACTAGAAATGTACGTGTGGCTTCCTTGAGCAATGGCTATTGATGTCTGCACTGTACTCGACGTTGAGCGGTTCCTAGATTGTGTAAGGAGCTGTCCTTGCTTGTGCAAGATGTACAAAGACCCGCGGCAGGCGCGTACCTGAGGGGGTTTGGGGTTGCAAGCAAACCCCTCTCACAGCTCCGCCCTCTCCTATGGCTGTGGGGCGCGCCCATGACATCTAGATATACAGTGCATGGTTATTACTTTGGAGGTGTTCTGTGTGAATTGGGCTCCTGTTAGGCTCGTTCCAAACTTAACATTTCTATACAGTCTGGAAAGGAGCCAAGCCTCGTGTTGCCACAAATTATTTACAACATCCGGGATCTCCATTCCGCCAGTGAGCGGTCGTTCTTTGCTGCTAATGGCATGATAAATGTAACTCATGAGCCTTATAGTTCCAGACATACGTTATATGTCTCAGCCAGAGCAAACCCACCTCTCAGCTGACCAGCTAGAGCCTTGTGCGTGCAAGAGGGAAGGCATGGAAAGTGTTCGAGCAAGCTGGGAGCTCCGGCAGAGTTCTTCCAATAGAAAATCTAAGCGCGAGTGGTCAGTTCAAGAATTTATGCAGCGACGTCTATACGGCGCGCTAAAACCATATTGTAAATGGTACGGTACAAAGCGTATGCCGCGACGCGTGCCGCTCCCACGCACGACGCCACGACGCGACACTTAAAGCGTTGTCAATTGTAAATCCAGCTTACAGATGCACGCAGCGCAGCTCAACGGTGGCGTCGTCGTTTGCTGTATCCTAGCGACACACATCTTAATTAAAAATAATCAAGATCTCTGTCTGATTGGCAAGACTGTAGACAAGTTGGGATAAGACTCTAGCTCTTCCGTTACCAACATGTGGAGAGGGGATGATACACCCACATGGCACTGATAGCGTTTGCACCGGAAGATCATACAAAGGCGATAGGCTCAGCTGTCGGTAGTTTGACCATTGTTCGGCTGTGAGATAGTTCTGATCAGAACCCGCAATCCGTCTTCTTCACCGTCTGCTCCATGGCCTGTGCGCGTTGTGTGCGCGTTATCCTACAGACTTGGTGCATCGTCTGGCTGCTGTGTCTCTGGCAAACGAGAAAACACGCATCTGTTGCAGAATCCGTGCAGTCACGAGGTCAGTATATTGAGATCCTTCTCGATTCTGCCCTCCATTGCCTCTAACATTGTTGTTACTCGTTGGTATGTATACATAGTCCCTCTCGACTTTAGTGCCTCAAACGTGAGGCTGCGGGTCAGTAGGAACAGAACGTTTCTCTCTAGAAAAGTAACGCAAGCTCTTCTGGATGGAGACAATAACACGTGCGTCGTCGCCACACCGAGAGACTTCAGAGAGTCTGCAGTGATCATTAGGGTTGACCTTGGAAATCAGTGTCTCGACAACATCATCGCTCACGTCGTCATGGCCAACGCGTCGTCTTTGTATCCGACCTTGTATCTCAGACAGCTCTGTCTGACGTCTACGCAGACGAAGGCGTGCGAGATGATTCGTCACGACTCGAGAAGGTCTGCCGTCTACGAATGCTCGGACGATCCGGGCAGACTGGTTACCATCGTCGTTCCGGCCAATCAATCGATCTGTGAGATCGCCATGTCGTACGTCGTGGCGAGAGGTGAGAAAGTGTGCACGAAAATAGTAGTCAACGCATTTGACCGGGCTAGTCACTTTGTTAGCAAACATTATTGCTCGCTTATACAGCTGACCAAACGCTAGAGCATAAGATATAGTGTATAAGTGCTAACTAGCAACGGCTGGCCGCTTTAGTCGGAATTGGGCACTGGTGTCAATGTCAATAATTAAGTATAGGTGTAGCCAGTCTAATGTCTTCATTTTCCTGTTTCACTCAAAACTTAACCGTTAAAGCCAATAGACGTGTGAAGCAATTATCCGGAGCATGTGAATTTACAATTGTTTGCAGGGCAGGCAGTCATGACAAAAGTGCAATTTCCAGTACACGGTATATGTATTACGAGTAGTTGTTTAGAGGGTAACTGCAACGCAAAAATCAAAAATCAAAAAAAGAAATAGTTGGACAACACAGTTTATTTCCAATATTTGTTTACTATTGTACAAAGGACCAAGCAAGGTCACAACAACAAATATTATGCAATCATGACAACAATGAATGAGAAACAAAGAGAATTATTATATTGACACCTTGATACTTTGATGTTTACACATTAGAAATTTCTAGTGCAATTAGGTAAATAGTCAAATTATTAGCAACATTATTGCTGGCTTACACAGTTGACCAGCATGAGATATATTGTTAGCACCGATAGGTGCTAACTGGGAGCCCCTCCCCGGGACCACTTCAGTGGAATTGGGCCCTGATGTCAATGTATAAATTTACACAGTATAGTGCCTCTTAATGCTTCTATTTTCCTGTTTCACTCAAAACTTAACAGTTAAAGCCACTGGGTATTTGATTCGATTATCCAGAGTATATAAGTTTACAAATATTTGCTGGCAGATAGCCATAACTATGTACAAATTTTCAGTACTCAGTATGTTTTACAAGTTTTTGTTGTTTAGAGATCCTAGAAACAATTGCATGTACAAAACCCATTATTTCCAATATTTGTTTATATTGTACAAAGACCAAGCAAGATCTCAACAAGTTTAATTAATTAACAGCAACAAATATTATGCAATCAACAATGAATGAGAAACAAAAAGCAATTATTATATTGACACATTGATACTTTTGTATGTTTGCACATTAGAAATGTTTAGTGCAATTAGCTAAATAATTGTTTACTTTTAATATATAATAATTAATTAATATTTCAGACTAAAACAATTTAGTCCTAGGAATGTTTGGTTGTGTACCTCATTTGGGGTTAGTGTACTATTTACGTTATACCTTAACATATATACTTGTAGATTTACCAAAGTTTTCCCCGTTGACAACAAACAGAACTGTTGATCTTACAAAATCCATTCAAGATTACCAGATTGGAGAAACAGTTCGAGTCGTGGTCGGACAGACTCTACATCTTCGCTGCGCTGCATTTGCACCCCGTAACCCAACATACAAATGGCAACTTTTTCCAGAAGGCCGTCACGTGACGACCACTGAGAACATTACAGTTGAAGGCGATGCACTGACAATTACAAATATGCAGAAAGAGCAAGAGAATATATACTCGTGCACCGTCACAAACCGACTGGGAACGATTACGAAATCCTCACTTGTCAAAGTATACGGTAAGAATCAATTTGTGTCTATATTTCATGTACACACACACACACACACACACACACACACACACACACACACACACACACACACACACACACACACACACACACACTATTTCATGTACGTACACACACACACACACACACACACACACACACACACACAAAGAAACAAACAAACAAATGCACACACGTACACACGTACACACACAAGCAAACAAATAAACCAACAAACACATGGTCTCACACACAACCCGTTCGCTAAATTTAGATTTTCCCTTAATTTATTAGAAATTTGTATCCAATGTTACAGTTGCTGTCTTTTTCTAGGGTTCGCAGGGTGGACATGTGACATACCAAAGGTGCTCGAGAAAACGAAACGATCTCTTGTCCTCTCACTCTCCTGTCTATCCGGAAACGCATCAGATCCATATGGTTGCCACATCACTAACTACGCCGTGCTCTACCGAGCTGCAAATGACAACTCCGAGTTTCTACCTGTGACTGCGAAATCACCTCTACTCAACCTTACCGATCTCATTCCAAACACTATGTACGAGATCACTGTAAAAGCAAATTATAGTCATTCATATTGTGACAACAACAACATTTCTTCGAGTCCGTCTCTCTTTGAAAGGCTACATGCAGAAGGTAGAGAGAGTGCCTAACAAGGGGCTGATCCAGGATTTTTGCAGAGGGGTGGCCAGCTAGTACCCGTAGGTGACTCATATTGGTCTGTGAAGAAAATTGTGCTGGATAGCTACCAGCAAACAGATAAGTGTGTGAGTGAACCTCAGTTCACTCCCCCCCCGGAAATATCCATATCAAAGCTAACGGAAGCGTTTTGTATTTAGTTTAATTAACTTTGTGGTGTAATAACTATGTCCAAAAATTACAATGTAGAAGGTGGTTTTCAAAACCCTGAGAAAAAGGGAGGTGGCTAGCCACCCAGTCCACCTCCCCTGTATCAGCCCCTGCAGGAACCTATTGTTCGCACAGAATGTATGTGACATTATGGTGTATACTGTTTTTTCGTGAACAGTACCAAGTGCACCCACAGGAGTTCGTGTCACATCCCGCACAGCAACATCTGCTAAAGTCGAATGGAATGCAACTGTCTATACATATGGATCGGTTGTAGCTTACAGAGTCTACTCTGCAGCAATCTCTACAGCATTTGTCTCGACGAATCTCACTTTCGTGTGGCTTGATGGACTTAAACCTTACACTGAATATGCCGTCAACGTATCGGTTGTTGTAAGACCTCAACATGCTGTAGACAGCTCGAAAGACTTGGAAAGTGAAAAGAGTGTTGAATACTCATTTGCTCCTCGTCAATCATGTACAATATCATTGTTAATGCCATTCATATGGCGTTTTACATAATATCTGTTTATGGTTCTTTAGACCCTAGCAGTCCCATTGATGTACAAGTGGTCAACAGAACGGACGTTTCTGTAAAAGTTGTCTGGAAAACGCCTGTCACACCAAACGGTCAAATTGCATACTACAAAGTCAGCTACATAATGGGCAATCATTCCCATGGCACGAATGTATCTGATCTAAGAACAAGCAACGTCACTGGCACAAGAGAAGACATCCTACAAAATCTCAAACCGTTCACAGTCTACACAGTTTGGGTACAAGCTGTCAACATTGAGGGCATCAATCACCTCGTAGGCAACAAAAGTGTTGAGAAAACATTTCAGACATTGAAAGCAGGTAGGTGGATATCATTGGTTGTACAACAGAATTCACTAATTTTTGTATTGCAATCTTCCATTTAGATTTCCTCGAGTTTCATCCATTGGTCAGTCATACAACTGTCAATTTCACAAAACCTATTCAACAGTACCAAGTCGGAGAAATGGCTCGGCTCGTGGTCGGACAAACGCTAGTTCTCCGTTGCAATGCGTCTGGAAGTCCCAGTCCAGCATATCAATGGAGTGTTCTTACAGAAGGCCTCACAGTCACAAAAGCAGACAATGTGGTCATAGAAGGCAATACTTTGACGATAACAAACGTGCAAGCCCAAAATGACAATGAGTACCAGTGCACTGCCAGCAATCAGTTTGGAAACATCACAAACAGCTCACTGGTCAAAGTGTATGGTAAGATTTGTATTGCAAATTGTGTATTAACGTTGATAAGAAACAAATTACAAACTTGTACCTTACACTCACGTGAACACTCAGAATAAACATTTTGTCGTCTGCATTTTTCTAATCTGCTCAAATGTCTTTGATTTTATTGTTTATTTGCTGTTTGACAGAGTCTGTTGATCAGCCATGTGAGATACCACGTGAGCTCAACAAGACAGACAGATCTCTTTCTCTTGAACTGTCTTGTCCACCCGGACATACAGCAACTGATTATGATTGCAACATCACTCAATACTCTGTTCGCTATCGAATGGCAAACACCGATTCTGATTTTTCAGCACAGACTGTCCCATCGCCCATGCTAACAATTTCTAACCTTATACCATACACTGTATACGAGATCAATGCACAAGCACAGTATCAGCATTCATATTGTACAAGCAAAAACGTTTCCTTCAGTCCATCTCTTACGACAAGGCTAAAACCCGAAGGTTATTTCTTAGTAACCTGTTGGGTGTAAGTGTAGTTGATATTAATTAGTTGTGTTGTTTTTATGCACAGATCCAACTGCACCAAAGAGAATTCATGTGCCATTTCGGACAGCAAGGGCTGCTAAAGTTGCATGGAATTCAATAGTTTACACAAATGGGTCTGTTGTAGCTTACAAAGTCTACTACAGGGCATCACCTCCTCAATTTTCATTGACGAATTCCACTTCTATTATGCTTGATGGACTCAAACCGTTTACCCGATACTCTGTCAATGTCGTGGTTGTTGTAAAACCTAGAAATGCTAGTAACAGCTCAGAATATTTGGAGAGTCCAAGGAGTAATGACTATTCATTTATGACTCGTCAATCAAGTAAGACATTTATGTTACTGCTGCTTGCATGCTGTCTATACATTGTGTCGCTTGTGATTGTTTAGAACCCAGCAGGCCTAGAAATGTGAAAGTCGTAAACAGAACTGCCCTTTCTGCAAAAATTGTCTGGGAAATTCCATTTACACCCAATGGTCCAATTGCCTACTATGATGTCAGCTATGGGATGGGACATCATCCTAACGACACTCGTGTCTCCAACTCAACAACAAGCCAAGTTTATAACACAACCGAGGCCGTCATCCCAAATCTCAAACCATTTACAGTTTACACGGTTTGGATACAAGCCGTCAACATTGAAGGAAACAAGAGTCTTGTGGGTAACGCAACTCCTGGAAAAACATTTGAAACGTTGCAAACAGGTAATAGTTGTATCTAACAGTTTCAGAAACTAACTGTCTGAATTCTTTGTGTATTACTGCCGCTTACATGTTGTCTGTACATTGTGTCTCTTGTGATTGTTTAGAACCGAGCAATCCTAGAAATGTGAAAGTCGTAAACAGAACTGCCCTTTCTGTAAAAATTGTCTGGAAAATTCCATTTACACCCAATGGTCAAATTGCCTACTATGATGTCAGCTATGGGATGGGAGATCTTTCTAATGACACTCGTGTCTCCAACTTAAAAACATTCCAAATTTATAACACAACCGAGGCCATCCTTCAAACTCTCAAACCATTTACAGTTTACACGGTTTGGGTACAAGCTGTCAACATTGAGGGCATCAATCACCTCGTAGGCAACAAAAGTGTTGAGAAAACATTTCAGACATTGAAAGCAGGTAGGTGGATATCATTGGTTGTACAACAGAATTCACTAATTTTTGTATTGCAATCTTCCATTTAGATTTCCTCGAGTTTCATCCATTGGTCAGTCATACAACTGTCAATTTCACAAAACCTATTCAACAGTACCAAGTCGGAGAAATGGCTCGACTCGTGGTCGGACAAACGCTAGTTCTCCATTGCAATGCGTCTGGCAGTCCCAGTCCAGCATATCAATGGAGTGTTCTTACAGAAGGCCTCACAGTCACAAAAGCAGACAATGTGGTCATAGAAGGCAATACTTTGACGATAACAAACGTGCAAGCCCAAAATGACAATGAATACCAGTGTACCGCAAACAATCAGTTTGGAAATATCACAAACAGCTCACTGGTCAAAGTGTATGGTAAGATTTGTATTGAGTAATTAATTACAAACTTTTACCATACACTCACATGAACGTTTATGTACAATGCCTTCACAGAATAAAGTCTTGGTTGTCTTGGAATTTTCTAATCTGCTCAAATGTGTTTGTTTTTATTGTTTATTTCTGTTTGACAGAGTCTGTTGATAAGCCATGTGCAATACCACGTCTCCTCAACAAGACAGACCGATCTCTTTCTCTTGAACTGTCTTGTCCACCCGGACATACAGCAGCCGATTACGATTGCAGCATCACTCAATACTCTGTTCGCTACCGAATCGCAAACATCAATTCCGAATTTTCAACACAGACTGTCCCATCGCCCATGCTAACAATTTCTAACCTTATACCATACACTGTATACGAGATCAATGCACAAGCACAGTATCAGCATTCATATTGTACAAGCAAAAATGCTTCCTTCAGTCCATCTCTTACGACAAGGCTAAAACCCGAAGGTTATTTCTTAGTAACCTGTTGGGTGTAAGTGTAGTTGATATTAATTAGTTGTGTTGTTTTATGCACAGATCCAACTGCACCAAAGAGAATTCATGTGCCATTTCGGACAGCAAGGGCTGCTAAAGTTGCATGGAATTCAATAGTTTACACAAATGGGTCTGTTGTAGCTTACAAAGTCTACTACAGGGCATCACCTCATCAATTTTCATTGACGAATTCCACTTCTATTATGCTTGATGGACTCAAACCGTTCACCCGATACTCTGTCAATGTCGTGGTTGTTGTGAAACCTAGAAATGCTAGTAACAGCTCAGAATATTTGGAGAGTCCAAGGAGTAATGACTATTCATTTATGACTCGTCAATCAAGTAAGACATTTATGTTACTGCTGCTTGCATGCTGTCTATACATTGTGTCGCTTGTGATTGTTTAGAACCCAGCAGGCCTAGAAATGAGAAAGTCGTAAACAGAACTGCCCTTTCTGCAAAAATTGTCTGGGAAATTCCATTTACACCCAATGGTCCAATTGCCTACTATGATGTCAGCTATGGGATGGGACATCATCCTAACGACACTCGTGTCTCCAACTCAACAACAAGCCAAGTTTATAACACAACCGAGGCCGTCATCCCAAATCTCAAACCATTTACAGTTTATACGGTTTGGATACAAGCCGTCAACATTGAAGGAAACAAGAGTCTTGTGGGTAACGCAACTCCTGGAAAAACATTTGAAACGTTGCAAACAGGTAATAGTTGTATCTAACAGTTTCAGAAACTAACTGTCTGAATTCTTTGTGTATTACTGCCGCTTACATGTTGTCTGTACATTGTGTCTCTTGTGATTGTTTAGAACCGAGCAATCCTAGAAATGTGAAAGTCGTAAACAGAACTGCCCTTTCTGTAAAAATTGTCTGGAAAATTCCATTTACACCCAATGGTCAAATTGCCTACTATAATGTCAGCTATGGGATGGGAGATCTTTCTAATGACACTCGTGTCTCCAACTTAAAAACATTCCAGATTTATAACACAACCAAGGCCATCCTTCAAACTCTCAAACCATTTACAGTCTATACAGTTTGGGTACAAGCTGTCAACGTTGAAGGAAACAACAGTCTCGTGGGTGATGCAAGTGCAAGAAAAACATTTGTAACGTTGAAAGCAGGTGAGATTTGTATTTAACAGTTTCAGAAGCTGACTGTCTAAATCATTTGTGTATACACAAATTGTAGCACCAACTCCACCTCAACATCTGCAAGTATCCCAAATACAAACAGATTCATTTAGGCTAACGTGGCAGCCTCCTGCCCATCCCAATGGACTGATAACCTACTATGAAATTATGATTGCAGAAGGAAACATCAGTAATCCTTCGTATTACAAGGGGAAAGCAAACAGCACTGTCACAGGTAATAGTACAACATACACAATAGGTGGACTAATGCAACTGAGCCAGTACAGTGTATGGATAAAAGCCGTTAACATCAAAAATTCTCAATTTCTGAGAAGTGATCCTAGTTTAGTGGAAGTAGTTCAAACAATTGGAGAAAGTATACGTGAGACATAACAGTTTGCTTGTGTTAAAACTTTCTATATGTTGTATTTGTCTCGTTTAGATTTAGAGACCAGCCCTCCCCACAGTCTTCATTCTATCGTGACTAACGATTCAGCAACACTCACATGGCAGCCACCTCTCAATCCATCAATGCCAATCACATCATACACAGTCAAGCTATTCAATAGTCGACAAATGATTCAAGAAATGATTGCAAACAATACAAATGTCTCGTTTAACAACTTGCTCCCATTTACCCAATACAGAGTAACAATCACTCCCATCGTATATGATGTATCGACCAGCTCTGCATCACTTAATTTCACAACAAAACAAAACAGTAAAACTATCCCTATTTCTAATAAAACCGAATTTCTTATAGTTGTTGTTTAGCACTCAGTCCTCCCATCAATTTGGAAACTCAAGCCGTCCAATCAACGAACGCAACAATCAGTTGGTCTCCACCACCTCAAGCAAAATCCAACAATATCACATTGCAATACAAAGTATTTGCTCAAACTCGAAACGACTCCTTGCCGTCACAAGACAGCAAAAACACCACCACAACAACAGAGACGTCAAAGACGCGAGTAACATTGCATCGATTGATTCCTTACACTACATACTACGTGTGGGTTGCAGCCATTAGAGATGACGGTAAAGACTACGAGTTGATGAGCCATTTTGTTGGACCAATAAACTTTACAACACTCGCCAAAGGTAACTACGCATGTTGTGCTTGGAGATCTAACATTGCAATGCAATAACAGCATTCATTTATTGTCTCAGCCTCTTCACCTCCACAAAACGTTCATTATTCTAACGTCACTGCAACGTCAGTTTTTGTCATGTGGTCAAAACCAAAACACGTGTATGGCAAAATCTCTGTATATGAAGTGACACTGACTTCGTCTGACTTGTCGTCTCAAAGCAAAGTCGTGAATGTCAAAGCAGAGAGCAGCCCAGACCAGTCGACCACAATGACAGGTCTCAAACCCTGCACAAAATATTACATTGACATTAGCGCCGGCACTCGACATACGAGTTCAAAATCAAGTGTCATTCTATATAGTGATTCCAAAGTCGTTCATGCTCAAGTGAACTTCATCACTGATTGTCCAGGTAAAATAATCTATACATAGTACAGGGGTATGGAGTCCAGTTGGACCAGTCTGGGCATGGCCGCTAACCAGTTTTTGAAAACGCACTTTTGCCAGACTCTCAATGCCGTCAACTTCCGATTTAAGTGCATAGCCAACTGAATAAGTATATCATCAGGGCAGTAATTTGTGCGTACGGAGGGGTGTACCTAACACCTTTAATGGGTCATTTCAACATGCTCTAATCTAATGAGTCCATCCATGTATTAATTGGAAGACATTGGTCATATGCAAAGTATACATGTAATACTAATATACACTGTAGGGAAGGTAAGGAAAGGTAAGCATATTAAATTTCAACACTAACTGATTAACAAGGTAATTTAATTAACACAGATATCCCGTATAAACTCCAGTTATTGAACAGAAACAACACAAAAATTCTGGGTAGTCTACTGCCCATATGACCAAATCACGTTTCAAGATGTTGCTATGAAAAAAGTTTTAAAGAACAATTTCCATTAACGTTGATGTGGATCACACAACTGTAACATGTCAACAAACAATTAAAAAATCTACTGAGACTAGTTCGATAGGAAGCTGAAGACTTATTAGAACACAATACAGTAACTAGATTCATGAAGTGTATTTTACAGTAAGTGCTGATTGTCATATGTCTATATGTTTGTTTGCCTTTGTCTGCTTATTGATATTAAAGATATTTTAAATTTTGTAAACAAGAAAAAACTCTGATAATAATATATGTCAAAAAATATTCAATAAAATAAATAAAGTTTTGACACTTATGTTATTAAAAATATCAATATAGTAAACACTAAAAATGTTTTGAGATGACATCTTTGTTGCTTGGATATTATTTGGTTCCAATAGAATTTGAATGTTTTCACCATCTTTCTTGTATTGCAATCTTCCATTTAGATTTCCTCAAGTTTCATCCATTGGTCAGTCATACAACTGTCAATTTCACAAAGCCTGTTCAACATTACCAAGTCGGAGAAACAGCTCGACTCGTGGTCGGACAAACGCTAGTTCTCCATTGTAATGTGTCTGGCAGTCCCAGTCCGACATATCAATGGAGTGTTCCTAGAAAAGGCCTCACAGTCACAAAAGCAGACAATGTGGTCAGAGATGGCAATACTCTGACAATAACAAACGTGCAAGCCCAAAATGACAATGAATACCAGTGCACCGCTAGCAATCAGTTTGGAAAAATCACAAACAGCTCACTGGTCACAGTGTACGGTAAGATTTGTATTGAGTAATAAAATACAAACTTGTACCATGAATATTTATGTACAATGCATTCAAAGAATAAACTTTTTGCTGTCTTGGATTTTCTAATCTGCTCAAATGTGTTTGTTTTTATTGTTTATTTGCTGTTTGACAGAGTCTGTTGATGAGCCATGTGCAATACCACGTGAGCTCAACAAGACAGACAGATCTCTTTCTCTTGAACTGTCTTGTCCACCCGGACGTACAGCAGCCGATTACGATTGCAGCATCACTCAATACTCTGTTCGCTACCGAATCGCAAACACCAATTCTGAATTTTCAACCGAGAATGTATTATTGCCCATGTTTACAATTTCTAACCTCATACCATACACTGAATATGAGATCAATGCACAAGCACAGTATAAGCATTCATATTGTACAAGCAAAAATGTTTCCTTCAGTCCATCTCTTACGACAAGGCTAAAACCCGAAGGTTAGTTTGTAGTAACCTGTTGGGTGTAAGTGTAGTTAACATTAATTGATTATGTTGTTTTATGCACAGATCCAAGAGCACCAATAGGAATTAATGTGCCATTTTGGACAGCAAGGGCTGCTAGAGTTGCATGGAATTCAACACTTTACACAAATGGGTCTGTGGTAGCTTACAAAGTCTACACGACATCACATGCTAAATTATTAAAGACGAATTTCACTTCTATTATGCTTGATGGACTCAAACCGTTCACCCGATACTCTGTCAATGTCGTGGTTGTTGTAAAACCTAGAAATGCTAGTCAAACCTCAGAATATTTGGAGAGTCCAAGGAGTAATGACTATTCATTTATGACTCGTCAATCAAGTTAGACATTTATGTTACTGCCGCTTGCATGCTGTCTATACATAGTGTCTCTTGTGATTGTTTAGAACCCAGCAGGCCTAGAAATGTGAAAGTCGTACACAGAACTGCCCTTTCTGTAAAAATTGTCTGGGAAATTCCATCTAGACCCAATGGTCCAATTGCCTACTATGATGTCAGCTATGTGATGGGAGATCATTTTATTGACACTCGTGTCTCCAACTCAACAACAATCCAACTTGATAACACAACCGAGGCAATCATCCAAAATCTCAAACCATTTACAGTTTACATGATTTGGGTACAAGCCGTCAACGTTGAAGGAAACAAAAGCCTCGTTGGTAACACAACTGCTGGAAAAACATTTGTAACGTTGCAAGCAGGTAACGTCTGTATTTAACAGTTTCAGAAACCGACTCTCTGAATCATTTGTGTATTACACAAAATTGTAGCACCAACTCCACCTCAACATCTGCAAGTATCCCAAATACAAACAGATTCATTTAGGCTCACGTGGCAGCCTCCTGTCCATCCCAATGGACTGATAACCTACTATGAAATTATGATTGCAGAAGGAAACGTCAGTGATCCTGCATATTACAAGGGGAAAGCAAACAGCACTGTCACAGGTAATAGTACAACATACACGGTAGGTGGACTAACACAATTGAGCCAGTACAGTGTATGGATAAAAGCTGTTAACATCAAAAATTCTCAATTTCTGAGAAGTGATCCTAGTTTAGTGGAAGTGGTTCAAACAATTGGAGAAAGCAAACGTGAGACATAACAGTTTGCTTTTGTTGCCACTTTCTATACGTTGTATTTGTCTCGTTTAGATTTAGAGACCGGCCCTCCCCACAGTCTTCATTCTATCGTGACTAACGATTCAGCAACACTCACATGGCAGCCACCTCTCAATCCATCAATGCCAATCACATCATACACAGTCGAGCTATTCAATAGTCGACAAATGATTCAAGAAACGATTGCAAACAATACAAATGTCTCGTTCAACAACTTGCTCCCATTTACCCAATACAGAGTAACAATCACTCCCATCGTATATGATGTATGGACCAGCTCTGCATCACTTAATTTCACAACAAAACAAAACAGTAAAACTATCCCTATTTCTAATAAAACCGAATTTCTTATAGTTACTGTTTTAGCACTCAGTCCTCCCATCAATTTGGAAACTCAAGCCGTCCAATCAACGAACGCAACAATCAGTTGGTCTCCACCACCTCAAGCAAAATCCAACAATATCACATTGCATTACAAAGTATTTGCTCAAACTCGAAACGACTCTTTGCCGTCACAAGACAGCAAAAACACCACCACAACAACAGAGACGTCAAAGACGCGAGTAACATTGCATCGATTGATTCCTTACAGTACATACTACGTGTGGGTTGCAGCCATTAGAGATGACGGTAAAGACTACGAGTTGATGAGCCATTTTGTTGGACCAATAAACTTTACAACACTCGCCAAAGGTAACTACGCATGTTGTGCTTGGAGATCTAACATTGCAATGCAATAACAGCATTCATTTATGTCTCAGCCTCTTCACCTCCACAAAATGTTCATTATTCTAACGTCACTGCAACGTCAGTTTTTGTCACGTGGTCAAAACCAAAACACGTGTATGGCGAAATCTCTGTATACCAAGTGACACTGACTTCGTCTGACTTGTTGTCTCAAAGCAAAGTCGTGAATGTCAAAGCAGAGAGCAGCCCAGACCAGTCGACCACAATGACAGGTCTCAAACCCTGCACAAAATATTACATTGACATTAGCGCCGGCACTCGACATACGAGTTCAAAATCAAGTGTCATTCTATACAGTGATTCCAACAAGGTTCATGCTCAAGTGAACTTCATCACTGATTGTCCAGGTAAAATAATCTATACATAGTACAGGGGTATGGAGTCCAGTTGGACCAGTCTGGGCATGGCCGCTAACCAGTTTTTGAAAACGCACTTTTGCCAGACTCTCAATGCCGTCAACTTCCGATTTAAGTGCATAGCCAACTGAATAAGTATATCATCAGGGCAGTAATTTGTGCGTACGGAGGGGTGTACCTAACACCTTTAATGGGTCATTTCAACATGCTCTAATCTAATGAGTCCATCCATGTATTAATTGCCAGGTCTATTGGAAGACATTGGTCATATGCAGGGTATACATGTAATACTAATATACACTATAGGGAAGGTAAGGAAAGGTAAGCATATTAAATTTCAACACTAACTGATTAACAAGGTAATTTAATTAACACAGATATCCCGTATAAACTCCAGTTATTGAACAGAAACAACACAAAAATTCTGGGTAGTCTACTGCCCATATGACCAAATCACGTTTCAAGATGTTGCTATGAAAAAAGTTTTAAAGAACAATTTCCATTAACGTTGATGTGGATCACACAACTGTAACATGTCAACAAACAATTAAAAAATCTACTGAGACTAGTTCGATAGGAAGCTGAAGACTTATTAGAACACAATACAGTAACTAGATTCATGAAGTGTATTTTACAGTAAGTGCTGATTGTCATATGTCTATATGTTTGTTTGCCTTTGTCTGCTTATTGATATTAAAGATATTTTAAATTTTGTAAACAAGAAAAAACTCTGATAATAATATATGTCAAAAAATATTCAATAAAATAAATAAAGTTTTGACACTTATGTTATTAAAAAATATCAATATAGTAAACACTAAAAATGTTTTGAGATGACATCTTTGTTGCTTGGATATTATTTGGTTCCAATAGAATTTGAATGTTTTCACCATCTTTCTTGTATTGCAATCTTCCATTTAGATTTCCTCAAGTTTCATCCATTGGTCAGTCATACAACTGTCAATTTCACAAAGCCTGTTCAACATTACCAAGTCGGAGAAACAGCTCGACTCGTGGTCGGACAAACGCTAGTTCTCCATTGTAATGTGTCTGGCAGTCCCAGTCCAGCATATCAATGGAGTGTTCCTAGAAAAGGCCTCACAGTCACAAAAGCAGACAATGTGGTCAGAGATGGCAATACTCTGACAATAACAAACGTGCAAGCCCAAAATGACAATGAATACCAGTGCACCGCTAGCAATCAGTTTGGAAAAATCACAAACAGCTCACTGGTCACAGTGTATGGTAAGATTTGTATTGAGTAATAAAATACAAACTTGTACCATGAATATTTATGTACAATGCATTCAAAGAATAAACTTTTTGCTGTCTTGGATTTTCTAATCTGCTCAAATGTGTTTGTTTTTATTGTTTATTTGCTGTTTGACAGAGTCTGTTGATGAGCCATGTGCAATACCACGTGAGCTCAACAAGACAGACAGATCTCTTTCTCTTGAACTGTCTTGTCCACCCGGACGTACAGCAGCCGATTACGATTGCAGCATCACTCAATACTCTGTTCGCTACCGAATCGCAAACACCAATTCTGAATTTTCAACCGAGAATGTATTATTGCCCATGTTTACAATTTCTAACCTCATACCATACACTGAATACGAGATCAATGCACAAGCACAGTATAAGCATTCATATTGTACAAGCAAAAATGTTTCCTTCAGTCCATCTCTTACGACAAGGCTAAAACCCGAAGGTTAGTTTGTAGTAACCTGTTGGGTGTAAGTGTAGTTAACATTAATTGATTATGTTGTTTTATGCACAGATCCAAGAGCACCAATAGGAATTAATGTGCCATTTTGGACAGCAAGGGCTGCTAGAGTTGCATGGAATTCAACACTTTACACAAATGGGTCTGTGGTAGCTTACAAAGTCTACACGACATCACATGCTAAATTATTAAAGACGAATTTCACTTCTATTATGCTTGATGGACTCAAACCGTTCACCCGATACTCTGTCAATGTCGTGGTTGTTGTAAAACCTAGAAATGCTAGTCAAACCTCAGAATATTTGGAGAGTCCAAGGAGTAATGACTATTCATTTATGACTCGTCAATCAAGTTAGACATTTATGTTACTGCCGCTTGCATGCTGTCTATACATAGTGTCTCTTGTGATTGTTTAGAACCCAGCAGGCCTAGAAATGTGAAAGTCGTACACAGAACTGCCCTTTCTGTAAAAATTGTCTGGGAAATTCCATCTAGACCCAATGGTCCAATTGCCTACTATGATGTCAGCTATGTGATGGGAGATCATTTTATTGACACTCGTGTCTCCAACTCAACAACAATCCAACTTGATAACACAACCGAGGCCATCATCCAAAATCTCAAACCATTTACAGTTTACATGATTTGGGTACAAGCCGTCAACGTTGAAGGAAACAAAAGCCTCGTTGGTAACACAACTGCTGGAAAAACATTTGTAACGTTGCAAGCAGGTAACGTCTGTATTTAACAGTTTCAGAAACCGACTCTCTGAATCATTTGTGTATTACACAAAATTGTAGCACCAACTCCACCTCAACATCTGCAAGTATCCCAAATACAAACAGATTCATTTAGGCTCACGTGGCAGCCTCCTGTCCATCCCAATGGACTGATAACCTACTATGAAATTATGATTGCAGAAGGAAACGTCAGTGATCCTGCATATTACAAGGGGAAAGCAAACAGCACTGTCACAGGTAATAGTACAACATACACGGTAGGTGGACTAACACAATTGAGCCAGTACAGTGTATGGATAAAAGCTGTTAACATCAAAAATTCTCAATTTCTGAGAAGTGATCCTAGTTTAGTGGAAGTGGTTCAAACAATTGGAGAAAGCAAACGTGAGACATAACAGTTTGCTTTTGTTGCCACTTTCTATACGTTGTATTTGTCTCGTTTAGATTTAGAGACCAGCCCTCCCCACAGTCTTCATTCTATCGTGACTAACGATTCAGCAACACTCACATGGCAGCCACCTCTCAATCCATCAATGCCAATCACATCATACACAGTCGAGTTATTCAATAGTCGACAAATGATTCAAGAAACGATTGCAAACAATACAAATGTCTCGTTCAACAACTTGCTCCCATTTACCCAATACAGAGTAACAATCACTCCCATCGTATATGATGTATGGACCAGCTCTGCATCACTTAATTTCACAACAAAACAAAACAGTAAAACTATCCCTATTTCTAATAAAACCGAATTTCTTATAGTTACTGTTTTAGCACTCAGTCCTCCCATCAATTTGGAAACTCAAGCCGTCCAATCAACGAACGCAACAATCAGTTGGTCTCCACCACCTCAAGCAAAATCCAACAATATCACATTGCATTACAAAGTATTTGCTCAAACTCGAAACGACTCTTTGCCGTCACAAGACAGCAAAAACACCACCACAACAACAGAGACGTCAAAGACGCGAGTAACATTGCATCGATTGATTCCTTACAGTATATACTACGTGTGGGTTGCAGCCATTAGAGATGACGGTAAAGACTACGAGTTGATGAGCCATTTTGTTGGACCAATAAACTTTACAACACTCGCCAAAGGTAACTACGCATGTTGTGCTTGGAGATCTAACATTGCAATGCAATAACAGCATTCATTTATGTCTCAGCCTCTTCACCTCCACAAAATGTTCATTATTCTAACGTCACTGCAACGTCCGTTTTTGTCATGTGGTCAAAACCAAAACACGTGTATGGCGAAATCTCTGTATACCAAGTGACACTGACTTCCTCTGACTTGTCATCTCAAATCAAAGTCGTGAATGTCAACACAGAGAGCAGCCCAAATCAGTCGACCACAATGACAGGTCTCAAACCCTACACGAAATATTACATTGAAATTAGCGCCGGCACTCGACATACGAGTTCAAAATCAATTGACATTCTATATAGTGATTCCAACGTCGTTGATGCTCAAGTGACCTTCATCACTGATTGTCCAGGTAAAATAATCTATTCATAGTACAGGGGCATGGAGTCCAGTCAGACCAGACTGGGCATGGCTGCTAACCAGTTTTCAAAAATGCACCTTTGCCAGACTCTCAATGGCATCAACTGCCGATTTAGTGTATAGCCAATTGACTAAGTATATCATCAGGGCAGTAACTTGTGCGTATGCAGGGGTGTACCTAACACCATTAATGGGTCGGTTCTTTCAGTGCTCGATCTAGCGGACCTCCTGTCACTTCAACATGCTCTATTCTAATGAATGCATCCATGTATTAATTGCCAGGTTTATTGGAAGACATCAGTCATATGCAAAGTATACACGTAATACTAATATACACTGCACAGTACGTGCCAAGAAATCTCAGAGTCTAAATTTGCTTCCATCATTCTAACTATATCTAGAACATGCATGGGACCGAAGTCGGCACGTCAGAGGTACTTACAGCTTGTACATTTGGTGCAAATATTGCATGCATATTGATTAGATACAGAGGTAGGAGCAGACCTCTGACTGAAGTGGGTTGGTTCGTTCACATCCCTCAAAACCCCCAAAGGTGCCCGCTTGGTACGCTGTATACCTATACTAGCATGCCCTACACACGACTGGTTACCTTTGCTTCCTACGCCCTGATTATTAGTCTTCTACTGATGGCAAGAAATAAATGTGATATACCGTTTTTGCAGCTCCTTCGCCTCCTACTTTGCTTAACGCATCAACTGTTCGTTCTCATTCAGCATTGATTCACTGGAAACCACCAGAAAAGATGAACGGCAAGATACAATTCTTCTACAATTTGACTCTCTTTAAAAAAGACTCTAATGCGACAAATGGAGAGGGATGGATGCTCATTCGCAATCATCGCATCGACAGCAGCACACAGTACAAGCAGCTGCACAATCTCTCACCACACACTTGGTATAATGTTTCAGTAAGTGCAGTTAATGTTTGTGACAAATTAGAACTGAAGAGCACTATGACTTCTACCACTTTCCTGACGGATGACGAAGGTATCTAGTATTGCAGTCCAACTACATCATCACGTGATCATTTTGTTTTAGAACCGACAGCTCCGTCCAACTGCGATATTCATGAAATCGATGACACATTTGTCAGTTTGTCGTGGAATCCTGCTACTCGGTCTGATTTCAAAGTTGCATACTACGAAGTACGTGACATATTCGATCAAATAGTTGCTAATGTCCGTCACCAAAACCATTACTGTTCAGGTCGACATACGGACAGAAGAACCTAACCATCAGCTTCAGAAAGTATACAGCCACCATTTTAACGTGACCGGCTTGCATCCCTCCACGACCTACTACATAACAATTACTGCCGTCATGAACAGCAAAAACATTTCAACAGAAGAGTTATGCAATTTTCAAGTCCAACCTCGTGCAAAAGATAACACACGTTAGAACTGCCGGCCTCATCTTTTGTATTAAAGGTTTTTGATTGACATCATTCTTTCCTACAGTGAACCCAATTCGGCTTGTTTTGTTTGTCAATACCACAGAGAATGAAAAGATGGTTGTTATTGCTGTCCCGTCTTCAAACAAACCCAACAATACAATCAAGTCAGTTTTAATTAACTATTTAATTACTTAATTATTAAATTAATTATCTATTACTTAATTATTTTATTATTATTAAATTAAATAATTAATTAAAATATAAATTCACTAATAAATTAATTTTATTGTTATTATTTAATTAATAATTAATTTAATTACTTAATTATTTTAGTAGTCTGAAATTGTATGACAATATTGACAACTACGTCTTGTCTAGATCCGTTCAAGTTACGATTATTGAACTAAAAGCGGGATTTTCCTGGTCAAAAGGTATGCCATTGCCTGAGTCTGGAGATGTCAGGGTTAGTCAAATGTATAATATGTCACTTGACATGTCTGGAAGTCATTTTACAATGGCGAACAATGATTCTCAACTCCCTATGCTCAAACCAAACACTTCTTATATCATTTATTTTCGCTGGACATCAAGTGAGGTCAGTTTGCTGTATATATTGATATAATAATTCATTAATTAAAGTGGTGCAATGCATCAATATTAATTTATATATATTTTGTAATATATATATATATATATATATATATATATATATAATACAGATAACACAGATAACACATATCCGCCCTAAGGACAGAAGCACAAAGAGTCTAAGTCATAATAATTAGGCAGATAGTCACTAATCAGTCTTGAATTATATATATATGTATATATATATATATATATATATATATATATATATATCACAGGGTACGGTAGTACCCTGTATGTAGGGATTGACCAGGTTGTGTAGGCGTGGTCATATTTTAGACCTTCAGAAATCACCTTAAAATGCGGTTAAATATCTTGAAAACGACAGATAGAAAACCTTACAAGTTCAACTACGCTTGACTACTTTCTGAATGGATCTCAGCTTGCTTCAGAAGGAGAAAATCGTTCGTCAATTTCGGAGTTTTCGCTGGATTTTGTCTTCTTTCTTCTTCTTCTTCTTCTTCTCCTTCGTCACGCATAACTCCTTGACTACGGCATATCTAAAGCTAAAACTTTGGGAAACGACATAGAATTAGCCGACCTGTATTCTTTTGATCATAGAAAAAGAAACATCTAAGAAAAAAAGATTTCTAGAATGGATTTGAACCTGCTACCCTACTTACGTTCAACCACAATTGTTGTAAGCCATTGTTAACAAACAATAGCCAGGCAGCCAATCACAAGCTCTTGCTACGTTGCTTGAAGTAGTCTAGGGTACACGTGTACAACAAGGCCACAAGTATTCTTGACACGTTTCGTGGTTGAAAAATCTGAAAGCCTACAGTTAGGCAAAGAATCGCACTCTTGAATCACACGAGCAAACGCAAGAAGTGCACGTAATTAATTAATTAGAAGTGATGTTGAACATCATCTCAATCGAAGACGCGATATACCTCTTCTTGCCATAGTTGGAACACCAAAGCCTTCAAGCATTTGAATTATGGCAAAAGCAAATTACTTCGACTCGCTTCCATCACAAATTGTCGACTTTGCAGCGCTCGGAATGTGACGTTTGTTACGAGCCTAAAGATGTGGCCTACGATAATAATTTTGCAGTTGTCTAGTGCTACCGAATTATATTTAAGACCAAACTCCCGCAAATCAAAGACCTCATACTGTGTACAAGCCGGTCGCGTGTAGAAGTCGAGCTTTTGTTCAAGACACTCGGCACCCGCGTACACACACGTTCGATCACGTGCACGTGCGCAAATGACCGCGTGTGCGTGTGGCGTTCAATGACACCTGGCCAACAATGATGACGAAGAAAAAGGTGACGCTGCTGAAACTGGCATCTCGATTCTCATAGTAGTGACAAGTCTATCTAACCGAATCTTGTGTTTTCAATTAAGTGGTCTAGATAACAAACTCATCAACATTCTGTAACGTGATGCATGACCATCAATGGAAATGCAAGTTTGCTTTGTTGCCCACACCAAGAACTTTAGTTGTCTAAACGATAATACTCATACCCCACCGGACACAAATTTTAAAATTATGCAAGAATGCATCTAGAAATTGTTGTAGACAACCAGGAGATCTAACACCTAATCATCTGCATAAATTTCTTCTTCAATCTACACACACACACACACACACACACACACACACACACACACACACACACACACACACAACTACATGTACGTATGCTCGTAGTTCTGAAGCAAGTAGAACAGAGCTTCATACTTACTAGTGGTATTATTGCAACTAAATGTAACGTCTGATTCAAACCACCTATACACAAACACTGCAAAGCTCTTAACATATTTACAAGTGCACTGTAAACCTAAGATCCACATGCTCGAGATATGAGACTATACATGTAGACCAAGTATGGTTTAGAAAATGTGTATTTTTGTTAGGCTATAAAATCTTTGTTTAATTAATGGAGTAGGCTGTGCTTTCGCACTCCTAAAAACTTACCAAACTAGAACTTTAAAAACTTTTTCCCTGAAAAAAGAAATAGATGTAGGGATTGTATAAAAACTAATAGAAACAAGATCTACAGATAATATTAACCAAAGCCAGACATCATTAGTGAATCCTTCCAACCACATTCCCTACATTTTACTTTATTGGGTTGGAAGGATTCACTAATGATGATGTCTGGCTTTGGTTAATATTATCTATAGATCTTGTTTCTATTACTTTTTATACAATCCCTACATCTATTTCTTTTTTCAGGGAAAAAGTTTTTAAAATTCTAGTATATATATATATATATATATATATATATTTTTTTTTTTTTTTTTTTATTTTTTTTTTTTTTTTGATATATATATATATATATATATATATGTATATATGTATATATATATATATATATATATATATATATATATATATATATATATATATATACTTTTACATTTAAACAGAACTAACTACCAAATTCTACACTACGCTACGGTGGGTATATCCCAACTATCAATGTCCTGTACTTCAAGTTGAATTCTTCTGAACAACATCCTTGCATTGAATTTCCACAACTGTACCGAAAGTTGTTGCGTCAAATTCTGGAAAGCTTGATGGAATCGAATTCCGCTGACAGCTGAAGTTTTAGATGCAATAGCTTTTAACGTTTTAATGCTGAACGGAGACCAGAAACCCAATGTTTCCAATACCAAGGGGTAAAAAAGACCACCTGTTGCCAGAACGTTTGCTTCGTGACGTGTGTCCTTCTGTTCTTCACCTGCTTCAGCTGCTGCCCCAGCCCTTACTGCTGCTTTTCACGTACAATGGCTGCAATGAGTTTCTGACTGTTATGTCGAAATAAGCTGGTTTGCCCTCTAAAAAGTCAGGATGAAAAACATCACCTGGACGACTTTCGTCACTACCACTGCATCTCACTTCCTTTACCACGTCTTTATTCTCAACTAATAACGCCTGGAAAATGACTTCTGCCAATGCGTTGTGTCTTCTGGTGCGTTCTGGACCTGTACCACAGCTGATGAGGTGATCTCCAAAAGGATCGATGTGTTGACGACAAGTGCACAGGATCGAAGTTGGAGGAGAGGGAAACATCTTAATCCCTAACCAGAGCCGTATAGAAATGACAAACTCATGAGAAAGCATGGAAAGGCCGAGATTAGGGTTTGGTATTGCCCTCAACCACGCTCCCGCATGGGGTGTACTGATGGAATTTAAACGAGCTCTGTCTCTCAAGCTGGCATTGTTCAATAAACAATTGAATAAATCAGCATCGAGTTTTGATTGAATTTGTCGTTGAGTCGAGTTGTTGAAATCTAGAAGCAAATGACTGTGTTCGTTTTTCAGAAAGGAACAACTCTGAAGATAACTTTCAGATTCTTCCAATAGCAGTGAAGTCGGAACGTGTACGTTTGTTGAGGCCAGAGAATTACAAGCTTTCCTAAGGAAATCTTGGACTAACAATTTTGTGGAATTACAACTCCCCACGTATGCAGCTGGTGCAGACTTGACTGCTTCTCTCAAACCGAGACCCCCAAGTCGTACAGGTAGTGTAGCCTGCAACCATGCTGTGTCTGTAATGGAGGATCGACAGATGATTTCCAAAGATCGACGTAAGCCGACATCGAAACGGCGTAATTGGTCTGTCAACAAAGCAGGAGTCACAGTACGTAACAAATGATTGATTTTACAGATACTCTGACAGCTCCGTAGCAAATGCAATTCAACTTGTGGATCCTCAAGGTTACTCAGAAGCGTTTGAGACTCCAAGACTTTATCAACACGTTTGGATATAGATGATCTAAAAAAGTCTACAGAGCCATGGACTGGTGATCCTAGCAACTCAACCCCTTCTGACAAACGTCTGACTTGACTGGGAAACAAGGGAAAAGCTTGGTCTCCAGACGGCCAGTATAGTTCACATTTATTTAAGTTGACATGTAAGCCATAACTGGGACCCTTTTCCGAAACACTTTGTAATAAAGAAGATACAGACTCTCTCGAGCCGAAAAATGTCCCATCATCCAAATACCAAATTTGAAGGTGTAGGTTCGAAATAGCGCCAATAGAATCCAATAATTCCAGAATCACAAGTGAGAACAGAAGAGGGCTCAAGGGATCTCCCTGTTGGACACCAGCTGTAGATAAGATTTGATGCCTACCGTAACGCATCTCACTAGGTACGTGGTAGGACCACTGAGCCCATGCAAATAATTCTGGAAATTCTCTCCGCAAACGTGAAAGAAAGGCTGGTCTGGAGCACTCATTAAAAGCATTAGTCATGTCAATTTTCAAGCAACAGAAGTCTTCTTTATCCCAGTTAGCATCAAGAAACGATTGTGTGGTGTGAATAGCTGATTCCATACCACTTCTAATACCCACTCCTACTTGGCCAGTTGGCAAAAAGACGTCTGGAAGGCGGTCTTTCACAGAAGCACAACAGAGTTTACTTGCCAGGCGCCGGAGTACTTCTCCAACTGCAATTGGCCGAAAACCTCCTGATTTCTTTAAGAGGGCAGTCAGTGGTGCTCCAGACAACCAAGGTGCGATTCTTGGATCACACTTACCCGCCAAAAGCTTTGTCATGAATCTTGAAAGATTTGCAAGGCACAACTGAGCATCTGGGACATATGCTCCTTTCATAATATCTAAAAGATGTTGAGCCCGAAGCTGAGAAAAACCAGGACTGGAACCTCTGGGAAAACTTTCTAAGGCTGATAAAACTGCAAGAGAATCCACAACTAATGGAGGTGGAATATCATCGGACCATTCAGGTAAAGCATGTTCTGGGTGACGTGATTTAAGTTCATCTAGCACCATTGGGTCATCACGAGAAGCACAACCACAAGAGCCCAACACTTTCATAGCATCACCAAACCTACCCTCGCGTGCCAAATTCAGTGAACGACGAGCATTACTTTTGGCAATAGAGACTGATTGACGGGTTGACCGGGACTGACACTCCTGCCTGGCTGCTGTCCACAGTGCGACCAAGTTACCCTGCTGCCATTGACGCAGGCGAGATAACAACAGCTGCTTAATGACCAAACGCTTCTTTCTGCCTCCCCGAGGAGGAACGCGTAACACAGCTTTTGCAAACATGAACAGCCGAACAAAACCCCAAATACCATTTTCACAGGCACGTAAGAATTCACCAGAAAGAACTTCAGCAAGTAATGGACGAGTCGAACGTGGCACATGCTTAACTGTCTGAACACGTAATGAAGCAATTTCATCCATTACTGACGTGAATACTAAAGATTCATCTTGCGTGGGAGGAGACAACATAGAGGCAGCATGAACTCCCTCTAATACCAAATCCAAGTCAGCAGGACAAGAAGCCACACAAGAAGGGTCAGGCCTATTAGAAGCTGACAGGTGTGTGTCATGGTGGAGATCACTATGAGAATTCTCACAGGAGGAAGAAAGTGAATCTTGGTCTGATTGTCCATTCAGCCATAATGAAGAAACAGGGTCCTCCATCAAGCCACGACAGCGATTTCCTGATCCCAAAGAACGTCTGCAACACTGAAATCTCTTTGAATAGGCAAATCCACAATCACAGCAAAGACGACGATTATGACCCTGAAGAAAAGCTCTGCTTGGAAATAAATGGCGACTAATATGACTAGCATTTATATGTTGCCACAGGGACCCAATGTCTCTGAAGGAAGAAGCACAAAGTGGACACTGTGGCAAAACACCACTGCTTGACGCAGCTTGGGAGGATAGAGTACACAAATCCTCTAAAACACTCACATCATCGGAAGTACCAGAAGAGCAGTCTCGAACTGTGCTGAGGTCGACTGTAGAATGGACGTCCTCTTCAGGACGTGTGGGAGGACCCGGATGTGGGTGAACGTCACCACAACGTAGTATCAAAATGGCGGCCAGTGTGAGACAGAAGCAACAGCTGAAAAGACATCTCACACGTTTAGGAGCGGTATGAGCATTCACGTTCCTATTCCTGCTGGTTGTGTGGCCGAGCTGTACTTTCTCAGACACTGAAGTGGATAGGAGATGAGCAATAGGAGCGAAACATCCAATTCGACAACGGTAGACCTCCAGGGACACACCCATGAAAATACCCGATGGAGAGTACGTTGTATCAAGTAAACTGAAAACGAAACGTGCGTCTCTGAAGACAAACCGTCAACTACAATACGAGCGCTAGAAACAGCACCTCACAGCCATTTCGACTAGTTGATATATATATATATATATATATATATATATATATATATATATATATATATATATTGCAGAAATGGATGATGTTCTGAGTTTGGATTTTCCTGTATGTGAGTAAATAGTTTTGAGTGTACCTGCAGTGGTACATGTGTGTAATATATATATATATATATATATATATATATATATATATATATATATATATATATATAATTTAAATATGGCTCAATTCAGCACATTGCATTCGATAAATATATAAGTATAAAATTATATATTTTAATTATATACATTGACATATATTAATAAATGCAATTTGCGTTTAAGCCAAATTTAAATTAAAAATTAAATTTCTATATATTTCTAAACTAGCCTTAATAAATTTTTATGTTATATGTTACAAATCACAATTCCATATGAAATGATGATCACTTGTCTTCTGACTTTACTACTTGTGATTATAGGATGCTGAAACAGTATTTATATCAGCCAGTCAAATTAATAGTAAACTGGCCTTCTCTCTTTATATTCCACTCAACTCTCTAATTACTCGATGCAATTGCTTTCCTAGAATTTTCAACTGATGTTGGCAACGATCAGCTCATCATCCGACATCAACCGCCATCAACATCACGACCAAGACAGCACTCTCCACCACCGTCATCTCTCTTACTGTCTTCATCATCAACGTCCTCACCACCAACATCGTCATTATCATCGCCATTATTGCCAACGCCAACACCACGATCGCGGACTTCAACACTATTAGCTGGCGGCAATCTAAACCTAGTAGCTATTATAGTCTCGATAATAATAATATCTACCATTCTGGTAATCATCCTGATTTGGCTAATTTGCTGCAGGCAAGAACCACTTGAAATTACAAGCTAACTTTTACATTCAATGTTTATAATCTTTTTGCTTATCATAGAGGCAAACGAAAGTCGGTGACCTTGTACAAAGGAAGATCTGAGAATTTGTCACAAGAGGTCACTCTGAAGGAGATTAGACCTAGCAACGAGTCCGTAGAACCTTCTACCTTTGTGTCGTTCGTCATGAACAACAACTGGGAAACAGAGCAATCGAGTAAGCAAAATTACCAACAAAAATCTACTTAAACTAACACGACTGTCATCTATTACATGCAGCATCAATAATCGAATTTGAAAGACATGTGAAGAGGTTGAAAGCGTGTGACAACGAAGGATTCGCTGCTGAATTTGACGTACGTACTCTAACATGTTAAATGAGATGCCTATCTAGACATAAGTGTAGGAACCTAGATTTGGTTGAGAAGGCACACATTTGCTAGGGCGAGGCTCTGCACAACAAAGCTAATGTTTTATTAATTAATGTATTATTAATTAATTAATCATATATATGCACGCTACACAGCAAAAAAACAGAAAACCAACATTGTGCTACACTATAGTGTTAGTGCAGTAATACTGCATGTCATGTCAGTGTTATCAGTTTCTACGTCTGTCATCCATATATATTAGTAGGTCACTTGACAGTTGGAAAAGTTCAGGGGCACATGCCTCCAGTGCCCCTGGTTCCTTATGCATTACCGTGTCCAGGGGTGGCCAACTGACACAATGGTGCCACAGGTGGCATCAGAATCTGGTCTTGAGCACCAAGCAAGCAAAGATGTGGCACCAAGACTTGAAGCCACTCAAGCAGATGGTGAGTGGTAATTTCTTGAACACGAGGCAACACCATGATACATACAAGAGTACAGTATGTACATGTATGTATGCATGTATGTAGGTGTGCATGTACTATGTAGGTAAGTAGGTAGCCTCAAACCAGTCTCGCGCAGGTGTGTCCAAGTGGGTGTGCCATTATCTTTAGGCACCAGGCACAAGCTTTAGCCAAACTTGGCCACCCTTGATCATGTCAACTTATGTTCTTATCCCTAGGAGCTCAACAGTGTCGGAACTTATCAGAGCACCTCGATTGCAAGAAGACCCGAAAACGCAATGAAGAACCGCTACCGCAACGTCGTGCCCTGTATTTGCAAATACAAGTAGCTAATTTCGATGAAACACTCAATGCACATGTCGTCCGTTTAGATGACGACGGCCGTGTCATGCTCCACGACGTCGATGGAATGCATGCACTGGAGAATGACTACATCAATGCAACGTACATAAACGTACGTAACTTTGTCCCTTGATCTCTGACTGTGATCAATTTTGGTATACCCATTGCAGGGATATACAAAAAGAAAAAAGTACATTGTGACACAAGGTCGGCCGATCAACCTTAACACACCTCTAACATTCTATTGGTTTACTGTCCACCTATAGGACCTCTTTTTGAAACATCTGTTGATTTTTGGCGTATGGTGTGGCTGGAAGGAGCGGAGTTTATTGTCATGGTGACTCGAGCAGTTGAAAGTGGCAAAGTGAGATGCACCCTGGTGCATGACTATGCATGAAATGTCACTGTTTCTGCTGCTTTTAGGAAAAGTGTTTCCAATATTGGTCGGACAGTACACCCAAATACTTTGGTGGTTTAACGGTGGCCGTTGAAACAGTTAGCGAAATGGCGGACTACACAATGCGAACCATGACGCTAAAACTGGTAAGTGTACAAGCTCAAATTCGACTATACTCTGCTGTAACGGTATCACATGTATGCAATGCGACTTTGTTGTTGCAGAGGGACGCGGAGCGTTTGGTGACGCACTATCAGTTCAAAAGTTGGCCCGATCACGGGGTCCCTTCTAGTGCCACTAATCTGCTGGGCCTCATTTACCACTACAGAAGAGACTCTAGAGGCTCGACTGCTCCTCTGATAATCCATTGCAGGTGCCGACGCACTTAAGTCGCTCTCAATCAGAGGATGCCTCTTGTTTCTTAGAAAATTCTCTAATGTTTGTTTGTTGTGCTATAGTGCTGGTGTTGGGCGGTCTGGCACGTTGGTGGCGATTGATACTTTGATGAATGTCCTAGCGGCCGGGGGAGACATCGATGTGAAGTCTGTTGTTGTGCGTTTGAGGATGAGTCGCACAAACATGGTGCAGAGTATGGTAAGATGACAAACACGGTGTCTTGTCGACTGCCATGCATACATGCAGCTTCGTCTCACGGTGCATCTGCTGTGGCACTAGATGCAGTACATTTTCATTCACGATGCCGTCTTGGAAGCTTACCACACAAGAAGGACAGAAATTACAGCCTCAAAGTTTTCCAGCAAGACTGAAAGTCTGATGTGCCTAGACGTATCCGGTTTCAAGAAATTCAAGAGAGAGTTTGATGTCTGACCGTCTCAAATCAAAACAATATGTCTGCCACGTAATACCATCTTTATTACAGGTTCTCCTAAAGCTTAGTCCACCATGTTCTACAACGCCAATTGAGACAACTGTGCTGCAAGAGAGGAACCGAGATCTCGACTTTGTCCCCCGTATGTTGATGTCATACTTCTGTCTCAATGTTTGTCTCTCATTTTGTTAACATTAGCTGAAACGTCTCGCGTGCTTCTATTCCCCAGCAGTTTATGTGATTCTGCTGTTGCTAAAGGTGCAGACTACATCAATGCAAGCTTTGTAGACGTAAGTACTGTGCATGCAATAAATCCATAGAATTTGAGATCTCATCGGTTGCTTGTATGTGCGTTCCTCAAGGGCTACCACAAACGTAATTTCTTCATCGTGACTCAAGCTCCTCTTCCCAGCACAATAACCAACATGTGGAACATGGTGTCTCACCAGAACGTGAGTGCCATTGTCAATTTGGCTCAAGAAGATGAATTCGATCAGGTCGATGCGTCCACCCCATTACGATCATCAGACATGGTAACATCTCTTTGTGTTTAGTACTGGCCCGATTCGGTATCACAAACATACAGAGATGTCAGCGTCGATGTTCTGTCCTCAGAAATTCAGCAATCGTTTGCAGTGCACAGAGTACTGGTAAACAGGGTAAACAAGATTTCTAAAATACAAAAATAGTGTGTCTGTGTGTAATTTTGGGTGTTTGCATCAGGGTCAGTCTTCCAATGACGTTTCCCTATTTCATTACACTGCCTGGCCGAATAATTCTCATCCCAAGGATATGGCGGGACTGTTGGATCTAATGAATCGATTGGATCAGTGGATGAAGACGACTGGTGGAAACCGTGTGGTCGTCCATTGCTGGTACGCACAACCTTCACACTGAAAGGTTCTTATCACAAAGTGATCATTTGCACTTAGCTCTGGTGTGGGACGAACTGGTTCGTTCTGCGCCGCCTACAATGTCATCGACCAGCTGAACAGCGAAGGCGTAGCCAACGTGCTTCACGTGACTAAAATTCTTTACAACCAGAGACCGAGAATCATACAGACACCCGTAAGTCTCATTGATCTTATACACTCACGATATTCACCTGACAGCTGGTGCATTATAGGAAGACTATGAGACTGTTTACACTATTGTCGATAACTACCAGCAATCAGACAAACCCTACTACACTATTCCTGACAAAACCTACGGCACTAACCTCTAAAAAGTTTACATCCGTCTCCAGAATTTAAAATTCAGAGTTAAGACTGCTAGAGGTAGAAAACTAAATCAAGGTTAGAATAGAAGTTATGACGTCCTGACAAGTTAAATGTTTTTTTCAACTTTTTTCTAATTTAGTTTGTTTTGCGAAGACCCTCCTACATTATGATCTGCAATCACACATGTTGTGCTTGCATTAGTCTTAAGAATCCGTTTTGGCCATTTTTTCTTTTAGTCAATAGCTTCATGTGATTGGCTGATCCATACACTAAGAAATATTATTATCATAAAGAAACGTTGGGAACTGTTGGGAACGTAAATCTAATGTCGTTGACTATATTGCAAAGTGTACCATGGATACATCTCTGAACTAGAGGTATATCTCATATAAGAAAGACTGGCAATGGTCATGCATTATCGAAACGCTGTGCATGGCAGTGATGAGTGGATTGTGTCAATTTTGTTACAGTAAATATGCGCATGCGCATGCACAACAAAACGTCCTACTAATATCAACAAATTTAATATGGCAATCACCAAATTAAAATTGTCGCTAAACTTTCCAGGCTACAGTACATTGTGTATAAACGTGATTTTTAGTACCACCATTGTCTTACCTGTCTTTGCACAGCAATTCCTGGTCTCTGATCAATCATTTCTCTGTTGCAGTAACTCTGCAAATCCTTTGGCTTATAGATGCTTCAAGACATCTAGACAACACAGATTTCATTCTCATTTCAGTACCCTAACTGCATGGGCAACTACTAGTGCTAGATAATGATCGTCAATTAACAATCTAAATTATTATTATGCCTATTATTTTGCAAATTTGGAAATTTTGAAAAGCGGAGTTGAAGATAATCCGTTGACCACGCCCATCTTTAAGAAACGCTTATCGCTAGCATCTGGTACAAATGGTCTAGCCTTCTTAGATAATGATTATTTGTACACACACACACACACACACACACACACACACACACACACACACACACACACACACACACACACACACACACACACACACACACACACACACACACACACACACACACACACACACACACACACACACACACACACACACACACACACACACACACACACACACACACACACACACCACACACACTACTGTAGATATGCTCCGCACTACACATGTCATCTAGTAAGCGCGCGATGAAGGTCAGGCATTGCGAGGACGAACAAGAGAACAGAGTCTGAGACTCAGAGAACAACATTTAAAATAACTTGTACCGATGCTGTTGTAGCCCAGAGAGCGATAACTGTCGTACACTCTATTTTAAACGACGACCATATCCATTCAGCTGTTCGTCGTCTACTATGTACTGACCATGCACGAGCTACTGAGCTACTGCAAGCAACTTACAGTGTCATTAGATCTACATCACAAATAGATCACCTTCTAGACAAAACTGCTTTCATGAGCCTCACGGATTCGGCACGGAGAAACTGCGCATGAGCAACAAGATGGTCACGTGATGTAGTTAGCAAGATAATGAAAAGGAATCTGTGCATGTTTTGTTTTATAATATTTTTGTCTGGACATGGATACACACGAACAACGCAGAGAATCGAAGCAAAGACTGAAATTGAAACGAAAGGCTAGATGACTGAACTGTAAGGTTGCCGACGTTCGCCGCTCTGTGAACTCAAACAGCGTGTACAAACAGGACAATTTGGCGCCATTGTCTCAACTTGCAATATTCTGAACCATCACAGAGTATAACCAGAAGTAACGAATTTAGGAATTTCTACGCTAAGCAGTAAGAACTAACATTGAAGCCAACAGTTTTGCGTCTTGTAATCATTAGTGCATTGATTTAGTGCTTTTGTTTGGTATTTTGTACAATTACAGACCATATGAACGAGTTTGTTACGTCATAAACAATTTGCTCATTTGCTGTCAAACAAGGACAAAACGGCAATTTCTAGCAACTTGAAGATGAATTTAATGTTAAATTCTCTCAGAGGTAGAAAGTGTATCAAGGAAACTGTTTAGATTGGACATTTGTGGTTTCCTGCCAGACAAACGCACTTCCATTTCTATATTGAAAGACGAACAAAATTATTTAGTTGTAGCTCTAACTCTAGGAACAAAAGTATTGCTATAGGTTGGTAGTTCAAAGTAATCATGAACGAAACTCCTGGTATCATTTTACACCATTCACACATTTTGTTTCTCACGTGAGTAGGCTGGATTTATAATTTTGCAAGAGTCTGTATATCTCGACATGACAAGGGAGAGGTTCTCTTCGATCGCCAACTAGCAAGTGAACTGTGACAAACATCTGTAGGCGTGGGCAACACTTTTCTCACAAGTTGGTATTTCTAGCCACCACGTTCTACTCTCTAGCTAGCTAGAGTAGAGTTTCTACTGAATTTTTATTATAGTCTACGTTTGCTGAGTCTCATGATATCGCGACTACTGCTCTCATTCTATCTGCATGCTCTCATCAAAAGCAGTCGATGTGAAAACACCACCGCAGGTACCACCTCGACACTTCCCTAGGGCGTGCTTCCACTCTGTTGGAACGAAACCATGTACTAAACAAACGGTTTTACTCTCTCGTTTCTAGATACAGTTGCTGTAGACTTGCGATCTTCTGAAGTAGAATTGCTTGCAGTCGATGAGAACGACTACAAACCGTTGTCATTGCACTACCTGACTGACGACATGAATAGCAGCTGTGTGACTCCTATTAGCAAACACGGATATCCTCTTCAATTACTCATAACAGTTCGATTGAAACAATGTCTACGACTTCTTGCGGTGAACATTGCTGAGAACGCAACTGCTCACACTTCGTTTGGCGTGACTGCAAAGATCGGCTGTACAGGAACCATCTATCCACGAAAATGCGTGTGGTCTAGTGTGAAGCTCGCTGGATCATCGATAACGTCATACGATTGCTTATCATTCTTGGCCAAGACAATTACGGTTAAAGTTCCAGCCGGTTCCACGATCTGTGAATTAAGTATCTACGCACCTCCAGGTAGAAATACTGTGTGCACGCGCGCGCGCGCGCACACACACACACACACACACACACACACACACACACACACACACACACACACACACACACACACACACACACACACACACACACACACACACACACACACACACACACACACACACACACACACACACACACAGCAAACCTAACGAATCTTTTTTTATTGACATCGTACTGCATGGTATATGTAAGTGTTGCCTGTTCATCTAGCAGATATTGCTACATATGCTTCTCACATCAAACGTTCGTATCCTCTGTTGTATAGAAACGAACTCAAAATGCGAAAAACCAACTATAACCGAGACTACTGCTTCTTCTCTCGTTCTCTCATTCAACTGTTCGTTCAGTAACACAAGAGATCGTTTCGCTTGTCGCATTGACAAGCACTTGGTTCAAATCCGTCCGACACTTGGAGATCACTTCACAATACAAGAGTCCCGTACAAGTTCGATTAGACTGTCTCAACTGATTCCCTTTACTGCTTACGAAATCAGAGTAAACGCAACCTACAACAAGTTGTATTGCAAATCACATTCTGACGTAATTTTTGGTAAAACGGATCCAGTTGGTGAGACAACAAATGTGTATAGGACCCTGTGTTTAGTACAAATTTACTTTTTTTTTAAATTTATGCAGCACCATCTCTAACAGAAGACGTTCAAGTTGTATCTAAGACAGCAACGAGTGTTGTACTCACGTGGAGACCACCGTTTTATATCAATGGATCTAATCTCCGCTACTTCATCAATTTAAAGTCGAAAAATATGTACAAATTGAACACTAGAAAACAACCAAATGTTACCTTGACTGGTCTTACACCCTATACTTTCTATACAGTCGCGATTAAAGCTTATGTCGACGCCAAAATCAATACCAAAATTAAAATTAATATCAACAACAACAATTTTATAATACTTGGGAGTAACAAAATTACATCAACATTTACGACAAATCAAGCAAGTATAAAGGCCTTTTGAGTTTGGTCACGTGAGACTGTCATGATAACATAACTTTGTTATTGTTGTCTTACCAGAGCCTCATCCTCCGGTCAACATACAAGTAAACACGCAAACACTTACATCTGATTCGATTGAGATCAATTGGGAGCGGCCTCAAATATCTCACGGTCCAATTTCGTATTATAAAATCTATTATTATAACTTCAGTGTAAGTGCTCCAAACGTCGTTAACGTTTCACTACTGAACGAGCTCCACGTCGTTAACGTTTCGACCAACGCACTACTGAACGGGCTTCAACATTTCTCGACTTACCGCGTTGTCGTAACGGCTGTCAACGTTGAGAAAAACGTTGAGCTGGAGAGCAATGAAAGCAAACCAGTACAATTCAAAACTTTAGCAGCTGGTAAGTGAGCCTTCTATTTGTTTATATAAATTATTAGCTAATAATGTCGCTCGGTGTGTTCTTTTTCACCTTGAAAGCACCAAGTCGACCTCTGGAGCTAATTGTCTATAATACAGAAGCACGATCGGTCAATCTCAAGTGGAGACGACCCTCTATACCTAATGGAGATATAGCAAGTTATGAGATCATTGTGGTACAGGGGAAAGACGTCAATCCTAGTACTCTTACGAGATCGGTCGTTAAGGAGACTGTCAGTGGCGACATCTTAGATTACGAAGTATCTGGTCTGATTCAGAGATCACAGTACAGTGTGTGGGTGACAGCAGTCAATATTCGGAGATCTGACAAAGCAAGGTTGAGAAGTCCTCCAAGTCGAGTGATAATCTTTGCTACCAAGGAAGAAGGTTAGTGTGACAAACTTAATTTCTAGAAGTTAAATCATTCTCCCTTGTATGTAGCGTGACCTCTAGAAATGGGGGGAGCTAATATGCTACGGGACACTCCCACTTTTATGGTCACGCCCACTTTTATTGGCTTCTAATTGACTAATACGGTAGAAAAGTGGCGGATCTAGACTGGAAAAAGGGTGTTGTATATACTATAATCAGCTTTGGTCCTCGATCACACGTATTTACAGTCCACAATTTTTATGACCACATCTACAAATTAATGAAGGGAGGCTAAAGCCCGGTCTAGCCCATGCCACGCTACGCCTCTTTTACTGTAAGCAGATTGTGTGGCTTCATGCTCGTTCCACAACTACGTGTACAATAAATAGAGTTCTAAGGATTATCAATAAGACAGAGAAACATTATAAAAGCAAGTGGAGCTTTGTAACACATCAACATACACTGAAAGTTAGACATGTTTTCAAAACTTATTTTTGTTCTCAGAATTCACTTGTATTAACAATGCTTAACTTGTTCTTGTTTTTGTCTGTAATAAATTTAGCACCACATGCTCCTATCAACTGCATAGTCGAAAACACTAACTCGACATCTTTCTTTGTGGAATGGGATTCTTCTCCAAGAGACGAACAAATTGCGTATTATAAAGTATTCTGCATTCAGTCTATTATATAAACGCAAATGTTTAATTTACGTGTTGCTTAGTTAAAATTTCAATCACTTTTTGAGACAAAAGTTGCAACGACTATGGAAAGGACATTTCAACAGACAGGCCTCAGAGCTTCTACTTACTACAACATCACAGTCACTGCATTTACAAACTACACGGAACTACTGAGTGGGCCACCATGCCAGTTGTTGGCCAAATCCGTCGAAAAAAATATTCGTACGTTATTTTAACTTGTAACTTATTAAAACATTAAATGTGTATACTTGTGTTTGATGATTTAGAAGGATCTGAGTCTTCCACAATAGTTTATGTTATTGTCGGAGTCGTGATTTGTTTGCTGATTATTGTTATTGTGGCTGTCGTTTGTTTTGTTCGTTATTGGCAGAGATGCTGCGACCATCGCGTCCAGAAAGACGACTTCAAGACCAAAAATCAAGACACAAATTGCTATGAGCTGCCAATAGCTACACAAACTTCTCAGTATTTTAATAATGTATGATACCAATTAAGTAATCTTAACTTTTGTTTTGTGATGTCTGCTGCAGTACCGTCGAGAATGTGGACATTACACAAAGCGCTGCAAACAGCTCCCGGTCAGTTAGCATGAAGTCGGATACTGATCCTGTCTACGGTAATGCAACAGTGATGTCGGACCAGATTCGCTCATTGACTACACCGGACAATGACGTTATTTACGAAAATTTCCGTCGACACTAGATGCAAATTTTACTTGCAACACTATCTACACTGATGCATGCGACAAGACGAATGTCTAAGAAAATCAATACGTGATAGAAACATTTGGTACAAATTGATAGCAATCTTGATTAGAGTGTAATTAGGTCCTTGTCTCTAAAACATTCTAAAAGCAATTTGAGCAATAAACGAAACCTAAAGGTGCTCATGAAAATTTGTAGCTATCACAGTTTATGATTACATGCATTCTCGAAAAATTATGAATGTAATCGTCGTCTGTGTGTACTAAAACTCGTTTCCAGACCCACTCCATGCGTTTCGCCACGTGTCTAACTATGTCATGTGATGGACCACGTGTACGTCTCTTTGCAAAAGCGAAAAGTGGGCTTTCATGGAGACGAGGCTATCGTTCTTCTATTAGATGAATCAATCGATGGTGCATGCTAGTTTACAAAGGCTTTAACACTTTTTTCTAGTACGTTCCTCGATCTGCCACATAGTAGACGGCGAAATCGTTGGTCTAACTTATCTAAGTTAATTACGGTTCATAAAAACCGGAGTACATGGACTCCAGGGGATTTTGTTGCTGGACAGTCGCCTAGAAAAATAGAGATTGTGCAGCTAGCTCCGTTGCGACTGCATGGACGTTATCTTACAACTAGGTCGTAGGGAAACGAGGAAGTGTTGGTCTATAGGCGGAGGCAACACTTGCTTGTCTGAGAAGATCGCGCTCTACTAGACTAGTCGTGTGAGTTGCTGATCTGCACCTATACACGTCGTTGTGTTTCATGATGTCGTCAATCAGACAGCTGCTGTGGCTCTGCTTCTATGTGTACACTCTCACCAGAAGCATTCGATGTGAAACAAACAATGCAGGTAGTCTCGTACATGCTGCATGCATGTGTAGGCTAAATGAGCCTAGCTACTTTTTCTATACAGTTGCTGTAGCCTTAGCAGCTCCTGGAATATCACTAGCTGTAGGCACAGAAGACGCACAAAAAGTATTGGGATATGTAATAGTTTAGGGTTGTTTGGGGGAGGCGTCTTGGGGCGACTGCGCAGTAGAAGAGTCTAAGTTGGTTTTGGCAGACTTTGTTGAGTTAGACAGTGTAGAATGCAAATACACGAGTCTCAATACTACATATTGGTGACGAGGCAAAGAACGAAACATGACATCGATGATCGGGAAAGTGAGGTTCTTTGATGGAACTCCAGATGAATGGGAACACTACGTCGAACGACTACGGTTTTACTTCACGGCGAACAAGGTGACTGACAAAGACCAACGGAAGGCAGTGTTGTTGAGCGCATGTGGCGCTCAAACGTACGAACTCATCCGCAACCGTCTCGCGCCGCAGACACCGGATGCAGTCGAATATGATGACATCGTCAAGAGAGTCCAAGATCACGTGAGACCAAAGCCTTCTCTTATTCTACAACAGTTTAGATTTAACAGTTTGAACAGGAAAGAAGGTGAGTCTGTGGCGGATTTCGTGATGGGATTGCGTCGATTATCGACAGACTGTGCCTTTGGGATACTCTCTCAGACATGCTAAGAGACAGACTGGTGTGCGGGATAAATGAAGAGAAGATTCAGCGGAGACTCTTTCAAGAAGCCAACTTGACATTTGAGGACGCCCTACGAATTGCCCGAGCGATGGAAACAGCTTCGAAAACTTTGCTAGAAATGCAACAAGGTGGTCTTACATCAACAGCAACTCAAGCACCAGTGGCAGTACATCAGACATCAAGTAGGAGGGACGATACACCAGAAAAAAGTAAGTGTTCTCGGTGTTGGGGTTGGCATCTTCCCAAGCCATGCCTTTCCAGACAGCTGAGTGTAGGAAGTGCAAGAAGCGGAGCCATATTGCGAGAGCGTGCCGAAGTCAGTCAAATCAACAAGGAGAATCAAAGGCAGCTCACCAAATAAGCCAAGAAGAGGATTTCCAGAAATCAGAAGAAATGTTAGAGACGGCAATGAACGCTGTACACATAGTGGGGCGTGGCAATGAAGTGAAGCCACTCAAGGTAGAAGTTGTGATTAATCAGCAGAAGGTGGAGATGAAGATCAACACTGGGGCAGCGGTAACTCTGGTGAATGAAGCTACTTTCAAGGCATTGTGGTCTAAGCGGAAGGCCCCCGGTTTGCGTAGGCCACAAGTACAATTACGGACATATTCAGGGAAATCATTCTTTGGTTGGTGAAACAGATGTGAAAGTGAGATATGGACAGCAAGTGGCTTTCCTGCCATTGATCATTGTCAAAGGCAAGGGTCCAAATTTGTTTGGTAGAAACTGGATGCAGAACCTAAAACTGAAATGGGAAGAGATATTCCATCTCCATATCACTGGTAGAACATCACACGAGGAAGGAAGGATTCAACATAGGAGCTCATCACCAAATACCAGAAAGTATTCAAGGAGAAGACGGGACGCTAGTCGAACAGGAGTTGAGACGGTTGGAACGAGACGAAATTATAGAAGCCGTTCGATTCTCTGATTGGATTGCTCCAGTAGTACCGGTTTTAGCTAAGAATGGACGGTTCAATCAGAATATGCGGTGACTTTAGGTGACGATTAACCAGGCTGCTCCTTGTGAGAAATACCCATTGCCAAAGATCAATAATATATATTTGCCTCTTTAGCTGGAGGTCAGCTGTTCACCAAGTTAGATCTGAGCCAAGCTTATCAGCAGGTGCCGCTGAAAGAGACGTCGCAGAAGTACGTAGTCATAAATAATCACTTGGGGTTGTTCAAGTACAAACGCCTACCTTTTGGGGTGGCCTCGGGTCCAGACATATTTCAAAGAGTAATCGACACTCTCCTTCAGGATATTCCCATGACAGTGGTCTATTTAGACGATATTCAAGTGCCGGGAAGTTGTCTGGAAGAACACTTGCAGAACCCATAAATGGTATTACAACGCCCAGCCAACTCGGGATTGCAACTAAAGCTGGCTAAATGCGCGTTTTTGCAGAAAGAAATCAGTTACTTAGGTCGTACTATCAACAGTCAGGGGCTAGCACCAGACAAAAAGAAGGTGATGGCTATTCAAGCTGCACCTGAACTCAAAATGTTACGGAATTACGATCCTTCTTGGGTATGATTAATTACTATGGCCGGTTTTTACCGAAGCTGGCTTCAAGGCTGGCTCCACTGTATCAGCTTTTGCGCCAGCACGTACGTTGTCAGTGGAAAGATGAGCATAAGGAAGCGTTCAGACGAGCGAAGGAGGCTCTCCTGTCTAGTCAAGTGATGATACATTTTGACCCAAGGAAGGAAGTCATCGTAGCCTCTGATGCCTCACTGTACGGGGTAGGAGCCATGCTTTCACACAGGCTAAGCGACGGTACCGAGCGACCAATCGCTTTCGCATCTAGGAGCTTGGCTGAAGCAGAAAGGAGACATGCGCAGATAGACCGCGAAGCACTCGCATTGCTGTTTGGTGTGAAGAAGTGCTATCGACACTTAAGTGGAAGAGCATTTACAATCCTTACCGATCACAAGCCGTTGGTCTCATTCTTAGGAGAGAATAAGGGCGTGCCTTTGATGGCATCAGGTCGCATGCAGCGTTGGGCAATAATATGTTCTGGCTATCGGTATAAACTACGTTATCGACCAGGGACGACAAATGCCAACGCCGATGCACTCAGTCGGTTACCTTTTTCTGTTAAACTAGAAGTGACAGAGGATCCTAGTGAAGCGGTGCTATCACGGCACATCTTGTAAATGATCCCTGCCAGACCGATAACAACTGTACAACTTCGGCAATTTACAGACAGAGATGGACAACCTGGCAACTGTCAGGCATTATGTGTTGAGTGGATGGCCGAGAGAAGTAGACTCCGAGCTTTGACATGACTGGAATCGCCGGCACGAGCTAAGTGTCTTGGGTGGTTGTGTACTGTGGGAGTCTCGAGTCATTATACCTCAGAAGGCGTGGCCGAGGGTGTTGGAGGAATTATATGTGGCTCACCCGGAGGTATCTAGAATAAAAAGCCTAGCAAGAAGCTACATGTGGTGGCCGGGATTGGATGCTGATATAGAGAAGATAGCAAAATCTTGCGGGACATGCCAAGAGCATCAGCGATCACCACCAAAAGCGACTCTTCACATTGGGCACAGCCAGAACGTGCGTGGTCGAGATTACATATCGACTTTGCTTGTCCATTCTTGGGGCGGTGGTTTGTTATACTGTCAGATGCGTACTCTCAATGGTTCGAAGTAAAATCACTGCGTTACCCCGCAACCGGACCTACCATTCGGGTGCTACAGTCTATTTTTGCAACCCACGGACTACCTGAAATCATGGTAAGTGATAATGGCTCGGCCTTTACGAGTTAAGAATTTGGAAACTTTATGAAGAGCAAGGGAATTGTGCATATTACAACTGCACTCTACCACCCATCCTCTAATGGACTGGCTGAGAGGGCGGTTCAAACATTCAAGGCAGCCATGAAGCGAATGAAAAACGAACAGGGAACACTGCAAATGAAGCTGGATGAATTTCTTTTTTGGTACAGAATCACACCACAAGCGACAACAGGGGAGGCGCCAGCTGTGATTCTGATGGGACGGTGACCAAGAAGCTGCCTGGACTTACTACATCCGGACCTGGCAAGAAAGACAAGGGAAGCACAAGAGCAACAAAGGAAGGATCATGACAAATCGCGCAGTTACCGAAATCTGGAGACGGGGCAAACAGTGTTTGTGCGTAACTTTGGCCAGGGGCCAGGAGTGGTTAGCAGACGTGGTTGAGAGTCAGACGGGACCCTTATCTTTCAGAGTGAGGTTAGAGGACGGACGGTTAGTCAAGCGACACATAGATCACGTTCGACAGAGAACGACCAAGACTAAAAGTCCAGAGGGACAAGCAATGATGGAGGACAATCCCAACATTGAGGTAGACCAACAGCAAGGAAAAGAGAGCACAAGATTGTCAACAGCAACGAACGCTCCGGATGTCACCGAACATCAGCAAACAGAACAAGCAGAGACCGAGGCTGATCAGCAATGGGAAATGAGAGCTGTCCTCCGGCGTTCCGCACAGATTTCGAGACCTCCAGAAAAACTGCATTTGTAGGGTAGTAATGTGGGAACTTAGAAATTTTAGAGGGAAGGGGTGTAATAGTTTAGGGTTGTTTTGGGGGAGGTGCCTTGGGCGCTTGTGCAGTAGTAGAGTCTAAGTTGGTTTTGGTGGACCTTGTTGAGTTATACAATGTAGAGTGCAAATACAAGAGTCTCGATACTACAGGAGACCAATTGCGAGGGCTGACTAATACGGACATTAGCACCTGCGTCATTCGATGCAACAAAAAGGCTCGCTATCGCCAGCTGAACTTAACTTAATTTAACGATTACCTTTGAACAATGTTTACAACTTCAGTCTGTTAAAATTGCTAGAAAAAACAAAAACGACATTGTCATCGACATCTGATCAAACTAAGTGGGAAGTAAGTGCAAGAAGTTTGTGTTCATCAGAAAACAGGCACAAAGATGTGAGCCTACTGGTAAACTATCTGAAGAATTTCATTATAACTTTTCAACAGTTTCAGCCAAACAAGATACAGTTAAAGCATTAGCTGGTTTTGGCATTTTCCAACTAAACATTTACGCCTTTCCAGGTGAAAATAACAATAATTTAAATTGTTACTTGCTTAACGAAAAGTATAGTACGTAGAATACTGATGCAAGTAACTCTGAAGCAGCACTAGACAAGTATTAGCAGACACTGTCTCAGTTTTTTATAACTTAATTGATCAATATAACATAAGTAAAGAAATGTGCTTGCCATCTCTTTCTTACACATGTAGACATGTTTTAAAAAGCAAAGTAAGCCAACTAAGTAACTGCATGCTACAACTATTTTTGAAATCTAAAATGTGTCTTTGTAACAAAATGTAGTTGTTGGTAAGACAGATCCAGTAGGTGAGAAGACAATGTGTAGTAGCATTTTATGTCTGGTACTAATTTGCACTTTATATATTCTTTGCAGCACCCTCTCCTCCAAGACAGATCAGAGTTCAGTCTTTACTGGCAACTAGAGTTGTGTTGACATGGAAGGCACCCTTTTATGTCAATGGACCTAACCTCACGTATTATATCAATTATACATCCTCTAGTAATACTGTTGTAACTTCAAAGACCAGCACACAACCAACTATTACTTTGGTTGGTCTTACACCCTATACTCAATATAAAGTCATATTTCAAGCTGCTACTTATGCCCAAATCAATGTCAGCTCTTCTATTTGGCTGAAAAGTGTCCAAGCTACAATTTCATTTACAACTCGTCAAGCAAGTAAGATGTTGTATAAAGCATCTTGTGATGTAACCTAATTTTGTTAACTTAATTTCTTTCTTGTTTAGAACCTAATCGTCCAACTAATGTACAAGTTGACATAGTGTCTGCTGACTCAGTTTTGATCAAGTGGCAGCGTCCTTTAGTATCCAATGGCCCAATTTCATACCATAAATTTTGTTACAAGAAGGTTAGCAGCAGACAAACTTGTAGAACAACTACCAATACTGCAAGTCGGCTCACCAACCTCAAACCTTTCTCTTATTACTTTCTAATTGTGACGGCTGTCAATGTTGAAGGATCCACTAAACTGGAAAGCAAGTGGAGCATGCCAATACAATTCCGAACTTTGTCATCTAGTAAGTGAGTTAGCAATTTGTACTAAATTCACGCAAACAACACTTTTTCTATTTGTACATGAAGTTCCAAGCGAGCCACGACAATTGACAGTCACTGACAAACAAATACAATCAGTTCATCTCAAGTGGCAAAAACCTTCTAATCCTAATGGAGTGATAGCAAAATATGACATTATTGTAGTGCAGGGAGGAGGTATCGATCCTAGTAACTATGATAGCAACATGTTGGTTGCTAACAAGAGTGTCAGTGGAAGCATCTCAGCTTTCACAGTAACTGAATTGACAGAGTTAACACGTTACAGTGTGTGGACTGTTGCAGTCAATATTCGACGAACTGACAAAGCAAAGTTAACTAGTCCTCCAAGTCAAGTGATAACGTTTAATACTAAAGGTGGAGGTCAGTGTAAAGAACATAGCATGTTTTTTATTTTGCTTTTATTTGTATTTGTGTGACAGTAAATACTGCTCCTCGAAATATTACGTCTCTCCAAATGACTAGTACTTCAGCTCTAATCACTTGGCAGCAACCTCTGTTTTCAACACCAAGATCAGTTAGTAGTTACTATATCAGATATTTTAAATCAACAAGACCTGATCGCAAAAGATACTCGCAAAATACAAGAGAAAGAAGATTCAATCTTACTAGTTTGAACAATTATACAAACTATACAATAGACATAGCAGCTTATGTGCATCCTCTGTTGTCTCCTTATTATGCATCATATAATTTTACAACTAAACAGGCTGGTGAGTGAGTTGACCAATTTTAATGTGTTGTCATTGATATTAATTAATGTGTATTTTAGCACCAAGTCCTCCACAGAAAGTAAAAGCGAATGACATCAGAGCTACAAGTGTATCAATATCTTGGATGCAGACACTTCGTGCCAATGGTGTGTTGAAGAAATACAGAATATATATTCAGTCTGATCACACTAGCCGACCCAATAATCTTAATAATGGCAATAAAACAGTTTCACCGTCACAGCGAGTTGTAACGATCGGCAAATTGATTCCTTTCACTACCTACTATATTTGGGTTACTGCCATCAATGTGGAGGATGGACAAGAATTAGAAAGCAAATTTGAACGTCCCACTGTTTTCAAAACCAATGCAGAAGGTACACAGAATATGAACAATCTCATCATGACGACTGCATAGTTTAGATTGTTAAATTATTTTATTGTTTTAGCGTCATCACCTACAAGGAAAGTTCGGTGCTTGAACATCACTTCCCATTCAGTCGTTGTCTCATGGAGAAAGCCAGCCAAAGTTCATGAAACTATTGTTCAATACAATGTGTCTTTAGTTGCATTTCCAAAGCAAGAGATTGTCAAAACATACCTAGCAGAAAAACATGAAAATCATTTTCTTTTTGTTGACAATCTTGTGCCCTATACTCAATATACCGTTAAGGTTCAGGCTGGAACTCGTACTACATGTTGTTCAACTTTACTGTGGAGTGATCCCAACACAGATGAACCAACAGTCACATTTACAACACAACAGTCTGGTTAGACATAAATACTCATGCAGTAGTCATCGATACTTGAAACTTGTTTACAAGATACTTTTCTGTATTCTTTTTGTAGCTCCTTCACGCCCTGCAAGACCAAATGCTACAAATGTTCTCTCTCGTTCTTGTCTAATTAAGTGGAAACTTCCTGATTCTCCTAATGGTGATATTCACTTCTACCTCTTGTCTCTTTATAAGAATACTGATAATATTGATCCATCGATATCACATAAAACATCAAACATAGATACGTTTAGACATCCTGCAAAGAACAGCACTCTTCAAATGAAGCTGTTATCTTTATCGCCTTACACATTTTACGGAGCCGCAGTAACTGCAGTCAACATCATGAACAATACAGAACTAAAATCCAAACAAAGTGAACTAGTGAATTTCACAACTGCAGATGAAAGTCAGTTTTGTAGCATTCTGTGAGATGTAGATGCGAACCATGGCCATTCGCGAATGGGTCGAATATGCAGTACGGGAATTCGCATAAATATGGGCTAGCCGTAAGCGAATGATTCTAATCATTCACGAATGGATTGCGAATGGGTTGCAAATGGTTAACCAGCCTATGCAAATTTCCGTACTGTTTAACCAATTCGCGAATGGTTCTGATTTGTGCATGTATGGGTCAAAACATATATACATACTGTTTTCTGAAAACGTCAATAAATTATTTGATTCTTCTCTTTTCTTGTTTAGCACCTACGGCTCCATCTAATTGTGATATCAAGAAAGGAGACAGCACCTCTATTCGTGTGTCGTGGGACACTCCTTATCCGTTTGACTACAAAGTAGAATTTTACAAAGTGAAGGTACAGGATACGTTCAACATTTTTACGCAATAGTTGCATGGTTAACTGATTAAATTGTGTCAGGTCAACTATGCAGCGAACAGAGACGTAACAGCTAAGTTGCTCACGGTGTACGATCAGTCCGTTCAACTAAGGAAATTGCGTCCTTACACGATGTATAATATAACCGTCGTTGCTACCACAAACAACACAAGAATTCTTGAAGGGCCGCCTTGCTATTTGCAAACACGGACTACTTTGCCAAGTATACAGTTCTCTAACTTTAGATCAAATGTCACTTAGCACTTGCTAGGACGAAACTCAGAAACCAAAAGTCACTAAGCACTTGCTAACTAATGAGCAATAGTGAGCAATAGTCACTATGAACTTGTCTTGGCAGAAACGGCACGCCATTGTCTGTTCATATCTGGTTTGTCTGTCCACACACACACACACACACACACACACACACACACACACACACACACACACACACACACACACACACACACACACACACACACACACACACACACACACACACACACACACACACACACACACACACACACACAACTGATGCACATTTGAGTTGCATCGTCGTGCACACAATTTCTTTCTCTGCTATAATTACCAACTGTTCGATTTAGTACCGGACACTCCTTCCAACTGCACTGCCACAAAAACCAATTTAACTTCTCTTCTTGTGAAATGGAATCCTTATTCTTCAAGAGACAACGCAGTTGCATTCTATCAAGTAATTTGTATATTACAATTTGTTGTGCAAGAATCCTTTCAATGTATGTTGTGTGCTTAGTTGATATTTCAGTCTCAGTTCGAGACGAAAATTGTCAAGACCATACAGACAAGACTTCAAGAGACGAATCTTACACCTGATACCAACTATAACATCACAATTAGTGCATTTACAAACAACACGAAACTATTGAGTGGGCCACCATGTCAATTGTTAGCAAGAACCGACAAAAACGATATTCGTATGTAGTTGATTGAATATTTGCTGAATGTTGATCCTTTCTGTTTGTACATATCTATAATTATTGTTTAGATGAGTCGAAGTCTACTGCAGCACCTCTTGTTGTTGCTGGGGTGTTACCCTGCTTGCTGGTGATTGCTAGTGTTGTGGTTGCTGTTTATGTCGTTCGGCATCGCAAGAGATGCTGCAACAGACACATGCTGAAGAACGACGCCAATGACACAGAAAAAAATGCTCGTTGCTATGAGCTGCCATCAATTGCACAAACCACACGGTAAAATAATGTCTAATATATATATATATATATATATATATATATATATATATATATATATGTAATTTTTGGCAATTACGTTGTGATGTATTTTGTAGTGGAATCGATGATCTAGACATGGCAGAAAGTAATGCATACAATTATGTCACCGTGAAGACATGTGAGATTGCTTCATACGCTGACGTTGGCACAACAATGATGCAGAGCAAAGTTGGGTCACTAACAACATCAGACGATTCCATTATCTACGAAGAAGTAAACATTTGAATTTACATCAATGGTGCAATATTTGGTCAAACACGAAACAAACGCGTATCACGTTTCTGTATACAATAGCAGGAAAGAAAAACGTATGTAATCAAAATGTGGTAAACATTCATGAAGCGGCACTATTGAACTATGAAGCTTAGTTACAGTCGACGATCTCAGATCTAGTCACCGATGATGGTTGAGTTTTTTAGCTAAGCGTCGATGAATGCCCGTACAGTACAGCACCGAAACGAAACGCGCGTTCTTGAATTCATCATATAAACCTATTGACACAGATTAGGTAAAGAGTTTGACACTCATATATTAGCTAGACTACCACACCATCCATGATACAATAAAATTAGACTCGGTACTTCAAAACGTTGATATCCGAATCACGTCTATCTATACAACACTTGAAATATTCATAAAATCACATTTTTTAAGTAACGGGTTGATTGTTGTTTTCAGTACATGTACATATGCTTTGTTATCTAGGAACGAGTGACAAGCGCAATCGACTTATTTGTAAATTTTTAATATTTATTACAAATATGCATCCCATGTACACTAGATTTAAGTTAACTTAATTAACCTAGCAGCGATTACCAAAATCCATGCGACCTTCAGGTCGAGGAGTATCACCTAAAACTATAAAACTCACAAAAACACAAAGACTACCATTACTGATTAAAAAATAGGCGACGGAACAGGTCCGGCAGAGCGAAAATACTTTCTCAAAAATAACTTTTGCCAATCCCCATTATTGCCGAGCGTAGCGAGGCTTCTAATCCGGGTCGCACAACAGAAAGGGGCGTGGTCCTATACGGCTCTCCATCGAGCTCTTGGTATATATATATATACCATACATATGTATACATATGTATCGTTTCCGTGTCCGACTACAGATGAGTCTAAGAACGTTTCGTTTAAGTGAGCAAACGGCGACGAAAAAGCTTCATGAACTTCCGTCGCCCCATCCTTTTGTATTGTAGCTAGGGATTGTGTGTACTTGACAACCAAGAAACATCTTCAGGAGTTGAATACCACCTAAAGTCAACTATTCACACGTTCCGTACTACAGTGCGATCAATCCTTTACTACACTGTGCTGCATCTAACTGTATTTAGAGATTGTGTGTACTTGACAACCAAGAAACCCCTTTATTAGCTGAATGCCACCTACAGTCAACTATTTACACGTCCCATACTACAATCAATCCTTTACTACACTGTGCTGCATCTAACACTGTTGATAGTCATTGTTTGCCGATATCAATTTCTATGTGAGTAAATACCATACCACTGTCGTTACAACGGATAGCTAGACTGTACATTTCAATTGTCTTGATCACGATCGCAAAACGACGACTACTGTACCTATACCAGGCCTCTAGATATACGTAATCTAAACTACTAGAAAGTTTGCATATTTACTTCCATGACAGCTAGCTAGGGTTTCAACAAATACGTATTGTCTATCAAGGACCCGGCGTCTCAGTAGACGGTCAGAAAACTCCGCTGGACGTGTCACTCACGAACACGAGGCACCTACGGATACCGTACAACTAGTTGGACTTTCTCAGACACTGCAAGTACATGCATCTACAGTGAAAGCTGCACTTTTTAGTAAATTAAAACAAGTCATATTGGTGAGGTAATGGCTCTGATTGTGCCATCCGCATGTCTGAGATTGGAGGTGATGTGTGACCTGTTGAGCTACACGACTAGCTGCTTCTTGCTGTGTCAGTTCAACCAGTAAATTTGAAGGCTAATAATCAAATCGTTTTCAAAAACTTTTAACAATAAAATGAATTTTTCGTTTACGTTGTAAGACATACTCAAAGATCAAATAGAGACTATACGTTTCAGTCTATTTGCATATTGTAGTCTATTCTCATCTGCTCCTGTGATGTCACATGCAACATGAATTGTTTGGATATGCTAATGCGGCAGTGGTTAGTGTGGCCATTCTCTTAATTTTTTTGTTGCTACCGGTTGTCGAAACGTCCAATGAGAACAATCTAAATATCCAAATAGCATGATTTGATGTAGAATCAGCGGGTCAGCAGGTATATTCATAAATCTGCAATATCCTGTTGATTTCCCTGCGTCAGCTGATATGGGGGTGGCTCCAAAATTATGCCCATGTCTATATATATGTATATATATATATATATATATATATATATATATATATATATATATATATATTTGTAAATTTTGTAGCTGATATATACACTATGTATACAGTGTACACTAGATTTAATTTAATTTTAACTTAATTAAAGGAGATCACCACCATATAAGTGATCTTCAGGTCGAGAAGAATAATAGTAAGTCACCTAAAATTAAAATCTACAAAAACATAAAGTCTGCCGTCACTGATACAAATATTAACTTTGCCAGACTTCATTAGCGTATACTTTCGGTTAACAAGTAAATGATTAATTTAATTTAAATAGGTAGACTAATTTTACTACAGTCTGCGGCGTATTAAATATTTAAAGTCATCAAGTTGCTAGTGCGCATACATAATCAATCATAATGTCAATGTCACAAATTTCAGTAAGAAAAACTAACCGACGTGCGCAAGTCGACCACGCCTATTTAACGCGCGTTAGGTTTGCTTTTGCAGGGCCCCTCCAGATGTAAAACTAGACCTAGCCTAACATGAGAAATCTCTTATTTTACCCATTTACTTTTCTGACTGCGTAGATGCAAGGTTTTTACACAAATGGTTTATCAGCCTCCAGAACTGTCAGTTCTAGGAACTAGGGTGTCTACAAAATCAGGAAAGATGTGTCGAAAGAGCGCTCGCCCACGTACATACCTCGCCATTTCATCAAAGGCGTGCATGCGGGGTGAACAACATATGAACAGTGCCTCAAAAGCAGGAACCATGCAGAAACTTGCCTAGTGGCTGGACGTGTCGAAGTGTTTGCTATACAAATGTACACAATGACGCAAGACTAAATGCTACGCATTCGTCAATTAAGTTAATTCGCACATGCACATCGCAGTTTGTTGGAGTCCAGTAAGTGTATAGAAGCATTATTTTTTCAGATATTGTCTACAAACATATAAACACTATTTCCTAACATACTAATTTCTAATTTTAATTGTTGCGAAGGTCAAGCCTAGAGCTAGGGTAAGAAAATCGCTGCACGCAGCACGTGCATGCAATTGCAAGATATCTAGCTAGTACTGGCCATGCGTTGCCAAAACATCAACTATAAACAACGCTGCAACGTACAGATTAATAATAATAATTTGCTAAAACAGGAAGAGTGATGCTGCATCTAGACTACGTGCAATAGTTGGAGGGTGTACTTTGATCACAATCATTATAGGTGCTCTAACTCTAGAATGTGTCAATGCAGTTGCTACTCTACGTGATATACTTCCGTCAACCGATAAACGCTAGCGTGTCTAGCTAGAAGAAACGCGGAAGAACATACCGCTATAAGTCTACTTCACGTCTGACCTGAGTAGGATATTTGTAGGCGTGGGCAACACTTTCTCTTCGGAGAAGTTGGTCTGACTTCCTCTTCGACTGGAAATCTTTCTGAACTTGCGTGCAGTGCTGCCATTTCTGTATCCTCGTTGTTGTGTTTCATGATGTCGTCGACCAGACAACTGTTGTGGCTTCTACGTTTTTGCTTCTACGTGTACACTCTCACTAGAAGCATTCGATGTGAAACGAACAATGCAGGTAGTCTCGTGCTGCATGTGTAGGCTGGGTGTAGCTAAGCATCGCTTGGACGTATCTCTTTTTGTCTACAGTTGCTGTAGACTTAACAGCTCCTGAAATATCACTAGCTGTAGGCCAAGAAGACGCACAAAAAATATTGGGACAGCAATTGCGAGGGCTGACTGATACGGACACTAGCACCTGCGTCATTCGACGCATATCGGCTGCATATCGCCAGCTAACTTTAGGGATTACATTTGAACAATGTTTACAACTTCAGTCCGTTACAATTGTTGGGAAAAACATAACAGCATCAATGTCATCGCCATCTGATCAGACCGGGTGGAATGTAACTGCAAGAATCATGTGTTCAACACAAACAGGAAAGAAATCAAAAATATGTGCGCCGAGTGGTCAGAAATCTGGAGCATTTAATTATAACTGTTTAACAGTTTCAGCCAGACAGGTTACAGTTGAAGTAGAAGCTGGTTTTAGCATTTGTCAACTAAACATCTACGCCTTTCCAGGTAAAACTAACAATAATTTAGATTGTTTCTTGTTTGACGAATATCTAGTACGTAGTATGCTAATTGTACAAGTGACTTAGTTCTCATTTTCTTAATTGATAAAGTAACGAGATGTGCTTGCCATTTCTAGACAATACTGTTAGATATGTAAACTCCAACAGCAACAGTATTGCATGTACTCTAGCTAGGTAGCTACAACTCTTTTGACAAAGTGCCTTCTCAAGATGAGATAAATAACCATTGTAGTAACTACTGCTTAATTAAGACATTAATAGTACAGTTTGCTAACTGACTTAGAGAAAGTTGTCTTCAGTAAAAGGAGCATTTACTAATTGATATTTTATTTTTTCAGTTTAGGGCCTATCTACAATTGGCTAGCTAGATCTGTAGAGCAAAAATGATATATTAGACGTCATGTGTGCTTTGACGTACTTGTCACCGACTCACAGTAAACATAAATTTACATTTCACAGTGCATGGATCAAGGTGCCATGCAGACAAGCTAGTACACTAGGCCTAGATGCGTCTAAAGCCTAGACTGTGTAAACGCTCTCAAGATCCGCAGGTAACTCTGCTCTGGCGTATACTCTTCTAGGACACGACCTTCTGCACAGTACTGTACGTACATGTACCATACCTGTAAACACCCGGATGTGTCAGTAACTATATCCGGAAGCTAAGAACATCCTGCAGCCTACTAAAAATGTGCATTGGTAAGTTGTTTCAAAAAGCGCGTGCTTTCTAGCTGTTGTGGAAATCACTCGTAACTTTTAGTTGTTTGTCAACAGTACTCGTGTGTGTGTGTGTGTGTGTGTGTGTGTGTGTGTGTGTGTGTGTGTGTGTGTGTGTGTGTGTGTGTGTATGTGTGTGTGTGTGTGTGTGTGTGTGTGTGTGTGTGTGTGTGTGTGCGTGCGTGTGTGTGTGTGTGTGTGTGCGTGCGTGTGTGTGTGTGTGTGTGTGTGTGTGTGTGTGTGTGTGTGTGTGTGTGTGTGTGTGTGTGTGTGATTAAATCAACTGTTTGAGTCTTAAAATAAAAAAATTAGATAATTGAGTATGAGCTATGAACACCTTTTTGTTGTAAAATTGGGAAAGAACAATCACAATGCATGGTTTAGCCATTTGCTGCAAATACGTGACCATTATTCCTAAAAACAATTACCAGCAAACAACTAACTCATAGACTTAATAATTAAGCAACGGTGGGAGATGTTGTAACAATTAATAATTAAGAGACCTCAATTTTACTTTTGTGGTACCGATGATCAAGCTAGAGCGATAGAGGAGCTTTGTGCTTTGTTTCTAAAGCTCATGGTGATATGTGTATGTTTGTAATTGTGTTCTGGCAAAGCCCTTTGTCAATACATCTTTGTGACATCAGCATTCAGTCTTCATGACTAGTACACTCTAGTACAGACACGGCATTTGTGCGAATATTGCAACAAGTACACTTGCTGTAGTAAAAGCAGTGATGGTGCTTGTGTCATTTATCCTTTCTACGAGTAGACTCAACCCAGTCTCTTTCCGCCTTTGACATTTCCCGGAGAGCAATAGTGTTCACACTAATATATGTATCCTATGACTTTATCATGTACTTTGTCTTTTCAGATACTGCATGTAGGGTGCGTTTGAATACTACGACTGGAACTGGAATTGATGGGGATAGTTTGTGTTCGATTGATAGTTCTGAGAGTTCCAAAACTGTCAGAAGAGTTCTCTAGCAGTTTGACCATCTGAGCCGGAATTGTTGAAACTGTGGGCGTGGCAGTTCAAAACACAATTCCAGTTCAAACTGGAGTTAGTATTCAAACGCCTCCATAGTGACAAAATGTCTTTATCACATATACACGAGATGCACTGACTATTGCAGTGTTTAACAAGGCAGGATAATGCAAACAACAAGTACACAACAACAGTGATCTTAATTATCACATACATTGCAATAACAGGCATAAGTAAAGTTGCATGTATTTTAGTAAACATCTAGAAATTGTTGAGAACTTTTTGTGAGTATTTGAGCAAACAGATGATATTTTGTAACTATGACGTTCTTGTTTTCATTTTTGTCAGTTGCTCCAGTCTTTTCTGCTAAGACCTTACAGCCATCCACAGTAAACCATCAACATGCTGAACAGAATCATGTATATCAGATTGGAGAAACTGCACACGTGTTATCTGGCCACGATTTTATACTTCACTGTAATGCATTTGGTCATCCAACTCCATCATATTATTGGCAAGTCCTTTCCAGGAAAGTATCAAATAATGTAAAAGCCAATGGCAACACACTCACTATCACAAATGTTCAAACATCTAATGGAAACAAGTACCGTTGCACTGCCACAAATAGTAACGGCACGATTAGCCAAACTTCTGAACTGAGAGTTTATGGTAAGATATTATGTTTGTATGTAATGCTATTTTGTTTGTAATTTATGTTATGTATCCAATTATTATTGTGTTATAAAGTTAATGGTATAGATTTCTTAAATGCGAACAACTAAGACTCTTATTTAGACTACTTTACTCTTTTACGTGTAACCATGCATCCACAGTTTGCAAGTCAGCACAATAACATGTTAACAGTCTATCCAGTATAAGAAATCTATGTTTCCTAAAGTAGAAGTTATGGAACAGGTGGCCTTAGTATTAATGTTAGTATTAATTTAGTAACACAATGAAACAATATATATTTGTATTACTTGCACGTGTCTTCTTGCTTGTTGCATTGTAACCTTGTATAGTTTGGCATGCTAGAACAAATACTGGATTGGTAATTGCTAATAGTTTGTGTTTGTTACGACGTAATAGAATTAGCTAAAATAATCATGTTCTTTGCTGTTTTACAGAAAGAAGGCTAAAGTGTGGAAAACCAACAATAGCCAGTAGTTCTAATTTTTCTCTATTTGTCTCATTCAAATGCCCATCTTATACTAGAGAGGATCACTATGCTTGTAGTATCACTAACTATACAGTTCAGTTTCGTCCTGTGGATACTAGTGCCAATTTTGCAACCAGAGTTTCCAAAACACGTTCATTTAAGCTGGACCATCTTATTCCATTCACTTCTTATGAAATCAAAGTAAATGTGACTTACGACCAATCTTACTGCAGTTCATATCCTGATGTAGTTGTTGGTAGGACAGATCCAGTAGGTGAGAAGACAAATGTGTAGTAGCATTCTATGTCTTGTACTAATTTGCACTTCTATACAAATTCTCTGCAGCACCATCTCCTCCCAGACAGATCAGACATCTCTCTATACTGGCAACTAGCATTGTGCTGACATGGAAGGTACCTCCTTATGTTAATGGATCTAACCTCACATATTATATCAATTATTTCAAACTCGATAGTAGTACTATTGTAACTTCAGAGACCAGCACACAACCAACTACTACTTTGGTTGATCTTACACCCTATACTAAATATAAAGTCATAATTCAAGCTGCTACATATGCCCAAATCAATGTCAGCTTTTCTATTTGGCTGAGAAGTACCAAAGCTGAAATATCATTTCAAACTCGTCAAGCAAGTAAGATGTTGTATATAGCATCATGTGATGTAATTTTTATTACCAAATCTTGACTAACCTAGCTTGTTGGCTGTTCAGAACCTAATCCTCCAAGTAATGTGCAAGTTGACACAGTGTCTGCTGACTCGGTTGTGATCAAGTGGCAGCGTCCTTTAGTATCCAATGGCCCAATTTCATACTATACAGTTTGTTATATGATTAATGGTAGTAGCAAACAAACATGTAGATCAACCACCACTACTAAGAGTCGGTTCACCAACCTCAAAACATTCTCTTATTACCTTATAATTGTGAGGGCTGTCAATGTTGAAAGAGGCACTAAACTGGAAAGCAAGTGGAGCAAGCAAATACAATTCCGAACTTTGTCATCTAGTAAGTGAGTTAGCAATTTGTACTTGCACATGGACGCAAACCACATCATTTATTTCTATTTGTACATGAAGTTCCAAGCCAACCACAACAATTGACAGCCTCTGACAAACAAATACAATCAGTTCATCTCAAATGGCAAAAACCGTCTAATCCCAATGGAGTGATAGCAAAATTTGAGATTATTGTAGTGCAGGGAGGAGATATCGATCCTAGTAACTATGATAGCAAGATGTTGGTTGTTAACAAGACTGTCAGTGGGAGCATCTCAGCTTACACAGTAACTGGATTGACAGAGTTAACACGTTACAGTGTGTGGATTGTTGCAGTCAATATTCGACGAACTGACAAAGCAAAATTGACAAGTCGTCCAAGTCAAGTGATAACGTTTGATACAAAGGGTGGAGGTTAGTGTAAAGAACGTAACGTGTTTTATTTTGCTTTTATTTGTATTTGTGTGACAGTAAATACTGCTCCTCAAAAAATTATGACTTCCCAAGTGACTAGTACTTCAGCTCTAATCACTTGGCAGCCACCACGGTTTACAACACCAAGATCAGTTAGTAGTTACTATATCAGATATTTTAAATCAACAAGACCTGACGAATACCCGCAATCTACAAGGGAAAGAAGATTCAATCTTACTAATTTGGACATTTATACAAACTATACAATAGACATAGCAGCTTATGTGAGTCCTCTGTTGTCTCCTTATTATGCATCATATAATTTTACAACTAAACAAGCTGGTGAGTGAATTGACCAATTTTAATGTGCTGTCATTAATATTAATTAATGTGTAATTTAGCACCAAGTCCTCCACAGAAAGTAAAAGCAAATGACATCAGATCTAGAAGTGCATCAATATCTTGGACGCCGCCACTTCATGCCAATGGTGTGTTGAAGAAATACAGAATATATATTCAGTCTTATCACACTAGTCGACCCAATAATCTTAATAATGGCAATAAAACAGTTTCACAGTCAGAGACAGCTGTAACAATCGGCAAATTGATTCCTTTCACTACCTACTATGTTTGGGTTACTGCCATCAATGTGGATGGGCGTGAACTAGAAAGTGACTTTGAACGTCCCACTGTTTTCGAGACCAATGCAGAAGGTTTACAGAATATGAATCATGAGGACCACACTGTTTGGTAGTCTTAAATTATTATGTTTTTGTTTCAGCATCATCACCACCAAGAGAAGTTCAGTGGTTTAACGTTACTTCTCATTCAGTCATCGTCTCATGGAGAAAGCCAGCCATAGTTTATGGAAATGTTGAGAAATACAGCGTGTCGTTGGTTTCATTTCTAAAGCAAAAGATTGTCAAGAAATTATTAGCAAAAAGACATGAAAATACTTTTTTTCTTTTTGTTGACAATCTTGTGCCCTATACTCAATATACTGTTACAGTTCAGGCTGGAACTCGTGCTAATTGTTGTTCAAATCTACTGTGGAGTGATGCAAACATAGATGAATCAACAATCACGTTTACAACACAACAAGCTGGTTAGACATACTCATGCAGTAGTCACCAATACTTTGACTTGTTTACAAGATACTTTTCTGTATTCTTTTCGTAGCTCCTTCACGGCCTGCAAGACCAAATGCTACAAATGTTCTCTCTCGTTCTTGTCTAATTAAGTGGAAACTTCCTGATGCTCCCAATGGTGACATTCAGTTCTACCTCTTGTCTCTTTATAAGAAAGCTGACAATATTGATCCATTGATATCACATAACACATCAAACATAGATACGTTTAGACATCCTGCAAAGAACAGCACTCTTCAAATAGAGTTGTCTTCTTTATCACCTTACACATCTTACGGAGCCGCAGTAACTGCAGTCAACATCATGAATAATACAGAACTAAAATCGCAACAAAGTGAACTAGTGAATTTCACAACTGCGGATGAAAGTCAAATTTTGTAGCATTTTGTGAGATTCATATAATGAATATTTGTATGTTGTAGAGCCTGCTGCGCCATCAATGTGCACTGTGAATAGACGAGGAGCAAACTTTATTTTTATGTCGTGGCAGCCTCCTGAACCCAGTGATTACAGAGTTGTTTTTTATTACGTTAAGGTTGCTAGCTCATGAAACAAGATGCTCAGTGATATGTTACGTGATGCACTTATGTTACAAAATGCAGGTTAACTCCACGACTGCAGCTGATTCAAATAACCACTCTAAGATAGTGTTTAATCTCAGCAGTAATGCCAGCAATTTACTATCCTTTACAGAATACGAAATCACAGTGACTGCTGTAACAAACAACACACAACTTTGGGAAGGATTCCCTTGTTATTTGAAAGATAAGACTATTGAAGGTAAGTGTACATGCAACATCTAATGTTAGTATCTTTGTATTAGTATTAGTACCAACAGTTTCAGAAAAACCTCTGCTGTATCATTCTTCACCAGCCACTACCATTGATCAGGCAGGTTAGCTTTAGTTATACATTACAAGTTATTTTAAAATAACGTTGATTGTTCTGACAGATTTGGCTACAGCTCGTTCTCCTTCCGATCTAGCCAAGCCTACAAACATTCTTTCTCGTTCGGCTAACATTCGATTGAATCTTCCAACAAAACCCAATGGCGATACCCAATATTACGTGTTGTCACTTTATGAAAAGCTAGATATCAGTTCCTCAGATAAGAAACCGTGGAATTTTTACAAAGAAATTCGTGCCAACGGCAGCACACGTCAGATAAAGCTCACGGGTCTGTCGCCATATACTTGGTATAAAGTTTTAGTTAGAGCGGTCACAGTGTTCAAAGGATCGAGTCGAAAAAGCCAGGAGACTATTACTGTGAAATTTCGAACAAGTGACGAAGGTACACACACACACACACACACACACACTACTGTTTTCTAAAACATCAATAAATTGGATGCCATTTTCTCTTGTTTAAATAGCTCCTACGGCTCCCTTTAATTGTGATATCAAAAATAAAAACAGCACCTCTATTCTTGTGTCGTGGGACACTCCTTATCCGTTTGACTACAAAGCAGAATTTTACAAAGTAAAGGTACAGTATACTTTCAACATTTTTACCTAATATTTGCATGGTTAACTGATTAAATTAAATCGTGTTAGGTCAACTATGCATCGAACAGAGACGTAACAGCTAAGTCGCTTACAGTGTATGATCAGTCTGTTCAACTAGGGAAATTGCGTCCTTACACGATGTATGATATAACCGTCATTGCTGTCACAAACAACACAAGAATTCTTGAAGGGCCGCCTTGCTATTTGCAAACACGGACTACTTTGCCAGGTATACAGAACTCGTACAAGACTCTACGTTTGATTGGCGTGTCTGTTGATATCTGGGGGCAATTCATTGGATTGTCTGTTCTGGCTCACACACACACACACACACACACACACACACACACACACACACACACACACACACACACACACACACACACACACACACACACACACACACACACACACACACACACACACTCACACACACACACACACACACACACACACAAACACACAACACACACACACACACACACACACACACACACACACACACACACACACACACACACACACAGTTAACTCATATTTGGTCGTGCACACAATTTCTTTGTTTTAACGTATTCTTTGTGTGCTATAATTACCAAATGTTCGATTTAGTACCGGACACTCCTTCCAACTGTACAGCCACGAAAACCAATTTAACTTCTCTTCTTGTGAAATGGAATCCTTATTCTTTAAGAGACGACGCAATTGCATTCTATCAAGTAATTTGTATATTACAATTTGTAATGCAAGACAACTTTCAATGTATGTTGTGTGCTTAGTTGACATTTCAGACTCAGTTCAATGTAAAAATCGTCAAGACCGTACAGACGACGTTTCATGAGACGGATCTTACAGCTGCTACCGACTACAACATCACAATTAGTGCATTTACAAACAACACGAAACTATTGAGTGGGCCACCATGTCAATTGTTAGCAAGAACCGGCAAAAATGATATTCGTATGTAGTTGATTGACTATCTGCTAAATCTTCTGTGTCCACGCGCGTTTGTACATTTTGGTTTAGATGAGTCGAAGTCTACTGCAGCACCTCTTGTTATTGCTGGAGTGTTATCTTGCTTGCTGGTGATTGTTATTATTGTGGTTGCTGTTTGTGTCGTTCGACATCGCAAGAGATGCTGCAACAATCACATGCAGAAGAACGATGCCAAAGACACAGAAACAAAGGCTCGTTGCTATGAGATGCCATCAATTGCACAAACCACACGGTAAAATAATTTCTAATATATAAATATTCGCAATTATGTTGTGATGTCTTTTGCAGTGCAATCGATGATCTAGACATGACAGAAAGTAATGCATACAAATCTGTCACCGTGGAGACCAGTGAGATTGCTTCGTACGCTGAAGCTGGCACAACAGTTATGCAGAGCAAGGCTGGTTCACTAACAACACCAAACGATTCCTTTATCTACGAAGAAATAAACAGTTGAATTTACAGTTGAATGAAAAATAAACATATTAGGTCAGATCAACACGAAAAAACGCGTATGTACCATGTTTCTGTACTAGCAGGAAAGAAAAACGTATATGTGATCAAAATGTGGTAAACATGAAGCTGCACTGTTGAAACTATGAAGGTTAGTTATTTATATAATTACAAGTCAACGAGCTCAGGTTTAGTCTGTCAACGATGATGGCTGAGTTTCGTCGATAAATGCTGGGGTGCAGGACAGCACAGAAACGCGCCACGTCATTGCATGTACTCTTGAGTTTCGAATTTCGTTAATTAAACCAATTGACACAGATTACGTACAGAGGGTTTGACACTTAATTGTGTTATTAGCTAAAATACCACAATTCCGATCACGTCTATACAACACTTGAAATATTCATAAAATCACATTTTGTATTCAACAGGTCGAATGTTGTTTTCAATACGTTTGCTTTTACTATCTACCATATATATATATATATATATATATATATATATATATATATATATATATATATATATATATATATATATATATATATATACAGACTTGGACAAAATTATAGGGACACCCCGCTGTGGGTATGTAGTAACACAATAATTAGGTCACGATTTACCAACTATCAATATTGTTAAGAACTTAATAGTTACCGCGTTGATTGTTAGGTTTCTTGAGAATACTGTAGACCCTAAATTGTTTTCTTTACGTTTCGCATTGCGGAAAACGAGACCTAAAAGTTTATGATGTCATGACTGCGTAAGCGTCGTAAGTTAGACTCTCTCTGATTTTGTTTAGTGGCTTTTAAAAAAGCCGGTTTTAATAACGCGAAGGAAAATAGAAGCCCTTCACCAGTTCCTCAGTACCGAGTGTTCCCGCCTCTCGCCCTCCTGATTGCGTCCAAACGTCGCAGAACACTTTCTGCCAAGTTCCGGACACGTGCGGCTGGAATCTGCTGCCACGCCTCTTGTAGAGCATTCCAGAGCTCAGCTGCAGTTCTCGGTTCGCGACGGTTGGCAGCAGTTTTGAGTTCGTGCCACAAGCTCTCGATTGGATTCGCATCAGGCGATTTTGGCGGCCAGTCCAACAGTGTGACGTCATGCTGGCGTAGCCATTGTCTTGTTGACCGAGACGTGTGGATTGGCGCGTTGTCCTGCTGGAAGACAAAGTCGTCTCCTATCAGTGCCACTGCGTCTGTAAGCATGTGCTCTTCCAGAACCTGTTGGTACGCCGTGCTGTCCAAACGACCTTCCAGTTTCACCAGAGACCCCAAACCATGCCAATACATCGATCCCCACACCATCACACTAGCCGCGTGCTGGACCGTACGATCACAACATTCTGGGAGAAATTCCTCACCTTTGCGACGCCAAACGTACAGAGCACCATCGTTTCCTATGCTGACTTTTGACTCATCTGTAAAAAGAACAGATTTCCAGTCATCCAAAGTCCATTGTGTGTGAGTGGTTGCCCATCCCAGTCGCAAACGCCGATGGTTTTCTGTTAGCAGTGGGTTTTTTCTAGGCCTCCGAGCGTTCACTCCTGTCTCACTGAGACAATGACGGACTGTTCTACTTGATACCTGCTTGCCGGTTTCATCAGCCAGCTGATACGAGAGCAGTCGTGATGGTGCTCTGCGGTTCTGCAGTGCCATTCTCTTCAGTCGATGATCTTCCCGGATTGTCGTTGCCTTCCCACGTCCAGGTCGTTTTTCATAATCGCTGCTGCCACGGGAAAGCCGTTGCAGGCACCGATGAACCGAATTCCTGGAGCGGCGGACAAAAGCTGCGATCTGACGCACAGAATGACCAACTGAGTGAAGGGCTTCAATTTTCCCTCTCGTTTTTGGACTCCACTGTTTGCCTCGAGGCATCGCTGCAACTCGTGAAATATCGCACGGAACAAGACTCTGCAACTACGTGCAGCTGAACGTTCAGGCTAACTTATCGCCTAAGTTTGGCGGTCTCAAGGGCAGCGGTTTTAGTGCAGCTGACATTTTGGCGGTAGCAGTTTGAGATTTTGCTACGTAAAACGTGGACCGGAAGTGGCATGTCAATGTTCTTTTGTTGCTATAACTGTATTAGTTTTTGTCTTAGCAGGATTTTTTGTAATTAATTAGTGTCGCATGATTTTTGAATAGGTTGAAGTTTGTTTATTGATTAAAATGGCAAAACAATTGAAATTGTGATGACATGCGCGAAATCAATGCGCAAAAACAGATGATTCGCCTTTTTTTCATAATGTTGATAAGAGGACCCACAAAATTGCTTTCACTCTCTACTACAGAGCATTCTTAGATTGTATGCCAAGAATGAGCATCCAAGAGCGATGAAAGTGTACAAAGACAAGAAAAGTAGGAATGACCGTCTTCCTTCTTCAAAGCAAACTAGATGCGTAGTTGGTAGTAAGTACAGCTGCAGTCTTGAACTCAAGCTATGTTACATACTAACAATGGCGCAATCCATGAAAAAAGAAATTCGAAAAACATTTGGTTTTGCTAGAGAAAAATTCAGTGCCAAAGTTAGACACAAAAATGCCAGGTGTCCCTATAATTTTGTCCAAGTCTGTATATATATATATATATATATATATATATATATATATATATATATATATATATATACACAGACATGGCATAATTATGGAGCTACCCTGAGCATGTAACTTAGATAAAAATATTATTGGACTTTCTTAGACACTGCCTGTACATGCATCTACAGCGACAGCTGCACTTTTTAGTAACTTGAAACAAGTCATATTGGTGAGGTAATGGCTCTGAGAGTGCCATCCACATGTCTGAGATTAGAGGTGATGTTTGATCTGTTGAGATGCACGACTGCTTGCTGTGTCAATTCAGCCAGTAAATATAAAAGTTAATAATCAAAATCGTTTTCAAAAAACTTTTAAACAATAAAATGATTTTGTTTACGTCGGAATACATACTCAAAGAATAAATAGAGACTATACGTTTCAGTTTACTTGCATATTGTAGTCTATTCTCATCTGCTCCTGTGACGTCACATGCAACATGAACGGTTTGGACATGGTAATGGCGACGGTGGCTAGTCTATTCATTCCCTTAGTCTTTTGTTGATACGGGTTGTCAAACATCCAATCAGAACGATATAAATACCTAAAATCATGATTTGATGTAGAATCAGCGTGTCAGCAGGTATATTCATAAATCTGCAATATTCTGTTGATTTCCCTGCCTTAGCTGATATTGGGGTGGCTCCATAATTATGCCCATGTCTATATATATATATACATATATATATATATATATATATATATATATGTATGTATGTATGTATGTATGTATATATTAAATTTTTTAGTTAATATATACATTATGTATACCGTGTACACTAGATTTAACTTAATTTTAACTTAACAGAGATCACCACCATCTAGGCGATCTTCAGGTCGAGGAGAATATTAGTAAGTCACCTAAAACTGAAATCTACAAAAACACAAAGTCTGCCGTCAATGATACAAATATAAACTTTGCCAGTCTCCTTTAGCGTACACTTCCGGTTCATTAGCGTATACTTACGGTTAAGGAGTAAATGATTAATTTAATCAAATAGGTAGACTAATTTTACCACAGTCTGCTGCGTATTAAATATTCGAGGTCATCAAGTTGCTAGTTTTTAGTAAGAAAAACTAAAAAATTTAATCAACGTGCGCTAGTGACCACGCCTATTTAACGCGCGTTAATTTTGCTTTCACAGGCCCCCGATGTAAACTAGAAACATGAGAAATCTCTTATTTTACCCATTTACTTTTCTGACTGCGTAGATGCAAGTGTTTTTACACAAATGGTTTATCAGCCTCCAGAACTGTCAGTTCTAGGAACTAGAGTGTCTACAAAATCAGGAAAGATGTGTCGATAGAGAGCTCACCCACGCACATACCTCGCCACTTCATCAAAGGCGTGCATGCGGTGTGAACAACATATGAACAGTGCCTCAAAAGCAGGAACCATGCAGAAACTTGCCTAGTGGCTGGACGTGTCCAAGTTTTTGCTATACAAATGTACACAATGACGCAAGACTGGATGTTATGCACTAGTTAATTAAGTTAATTTGCACACGCACATCGCAGTTTGTCAGAGTCCATTAAGTGTATAGAAGTCTTAGTTTTTTCAGATATTGTCTACAAACATATAAACACTATTTTCTAACATACTATTTTCTAAGATACTAATTTCTAATTTTAATTGTTGCGAAGGTCAACCCCAGAGCTAGGGTGAGAAAATTGCTGCACGCAGGACGTGCATGCAATTGCAAGATATGTAGCTAGTACCGGCCACGCGTTGCCAACATCAGCTATATACAGCGCTACAACGTACAGATTAATGATAATTATTAGCTAAAACAGGAAGTTTGATGCATCTAGACTACGTGCAATAGTTGGAGGGTATACTTTGACTACAATCAACGTCTTTGTAGGTGGTCTAACTCTAGAGTGTGTCAATGCAGTTGCTACTCTACGTGACATACTTCCGTCGACCGAGAAACGCTAACCTCTCTAGCTAGAAGAAATGCGGAAGAACATACCGCTATAGGTTTACCTCACGTCTAGAGCAAATGAGCTGAGTAGGATGTCTGTAGGCGGGGGCAACACTTTCTCTTCGGAGAAGTTGGTCTGACTTCCTCTTCGACTGGAAATCTTTCTGAACTTGCGTGCAGTGCTGCCATTTCTGTATCCTCGTCGTTGTGTTTCATGATGTCGTCAAGCAGACAACTGCTGTGGCTTCTACGTCTCTGCTTCTACGTGTACACTCTCACTAGAAGCATTCGATGTGAAAAGAACAATGCAGGTAGTCTCGTGCTGCGTGTGTAGGCTGAATTAGATATATGCATCGCTTGGATCTACCGATATCTCTTTTTCTCTACAGTTGCTGTAGATCTAACAGCTCCTGGAATATCACTAACTATAGGCAACAAAGACGCACAAAAAGTATTGGGAGACAAATTGCAAGGTCTGACTGATACGGACAATAGCACCTGCGTCATTCGACGCAAATCGGATGCCCAATACCGCCAGCTAAATTTAGCGATTAGCTTTGAACAATGTTTACAACTTCAGTCCGTTGCAATTGTTGGAAAAAACCTAAATGCATCAATGTCATCGCCATCTGGTCAGATCGGGTGGAAAGTAGTTGCAAGAATCTTGTGTCCATCAGAAAACAAAACACAAAGATGTGCGGCGAGTGATCAGAAATCTGGAGCATTCCATTATAAATGTTCAACGGTTTCAGCCAGACAGGTTACAGTTGAAGCATCAGCTGGTTTTAGCATTTGTCAACTAAACATCTACGCCTTTCCAGGTAAAACTAACAATAATTTAGATTGTTTCTTGTTTGGCGAATATCTAGTACGTAGCTAATATGCTAATTGTGCAAGTGACTCCGTTCTCATTTTCTTAATTAAATAAAGTAACGAGATGTACTTGCCATTTCTAGACAATACTGTTAGATATGTAAACTCCAACAGCAACATTACTGCATGTACTCTACGTAGCTACAACACTTTTGAAAAAGTGCCGTCTCAAGATGCGATAAATAACCGTTGTAGTAACTAAGACATTACTAATACAGTTATTCTAACTTACCTAGAGAAAGTTGTCTTCTGTAAAAGAAGCATTACTAATTAATATTTTATCTTCCAGTCTAGGCCCTATCTACAATTGGCTAGCTAGATCTGTAGAGCAACAAATGATATATTAAATGTCGTGTGTGCTTTGACGTACTTGTCTCTCACAGTAAACATAAATTTACATTTCACCGTGCATGGATCAAGGTGCCATGCAGACAAGCTAGTACACTAGGCCTAGACCCGTCTACAGCCTAGACTGTGTAAACGCTCTCAAGATCCGCAGGTAACTCTGCTCTGGCGTATACTCTTCTAGGACACGACCAGACCTTGTGCACAGTACTGTACGTACATGTACCACCATACGTCTAGTTTGTCAACATCCGGATGTCTCAGTAACGATATCCGGGAGCTAAGAATATACGGCAGCCTAGAATTTCAGTCTGAGATGTGCATTGGTAAGTTGTTTCAAAAGTGTGTGCTTCCTAGCTGTTGTGGAAATCACTCGTAACTTTTAGTTGTTTGTCAACGGTACTGTGTGTGTGTGTGTGTGTGTGTGTGTGTGTGTGTGTGTGTGTGTGTGTGTGTGTGTGTGTGTGTGTGTGTGTATGTGAGCAGATGGCAGAGCGTTGGTGATGACATCCGGGATCTTATATTCCGTGATGAGGGTAGAAGGTGCGATCCTTGTGGAGGCGACACTGTCGCAGTTTCCTTGAGCACGAAACTCACCCACACTTGCTTCTCTCGACTCAGTAGTATAAAAGAGTACCTGGTCATTGACTGGGGTGGACAAGACCGCTGGCTTGGCAGTAACATTACTCAGCAGACGGGTATGTGTGGGCCTTGGTGTCCAGTCCCAGGGCTGCGCCATTGTCAGTGCCCCTGGATGACTCTGGCCAAGCTCCAGGTAGATTGTAGCGGTGGCCCCAAGACTCCACGTAGCGCATGAAGGCCCTGTCTCCAGAGGCAGGGGAGCTATCTCCGCAACTGACCTCAAGGTCGACGTCGAAAGACGTGGAGGGCTTAAAATTTGTCCATTTGTGTGTGTGTGTGTGTGTGTGTGTGTGTGTGTGTGTGTGTGTGTGTGTGTGTGTGTGTGTGTGTGTGTGTGTGTGTCTGTGTGTGTCTGTGTGTGTGTGTGTGTGTGTGTGTGTGTGTGTGTGTGTGTGTGTGTGTGTCTGTGTGTGTGTGTGTCTGTGTGTGTGTGTGTGTGTGTGTGTGTGTGTGTGTGTGTGTGTGTGTGTGTGTGTCTGTGTGTGTCTGTGTGTGTGTGTGTGTGTGTGTGTGTGTGTGTCTGTGTGTGTGTGTGTGTCTGTGTGTGTGTGTCTGTGTGTGTGTGTGTGTGTGTGTGTGTGTGTGTGTGTGTGTGTGTGTGTGTCTGTGTGTGTCTGTGTGTGTCTGTGTGTGTGTGTGTGTGTGTGTGTGTGTGTGTGTGTGTGTATGTGTGTTTGTGTGTGTGTGTGTGTGTGTGTGTGTGTGTGTGTGTGTGTGTTTGTGTGTGTGTGTGTGTGTGTGTGTGTGTGTGTGTGTGTGTGTGTGTGTGTGTGTGTGTGTGTGTGTGTGATTAAATCAACTCCTTGAGGTCTTAATAAAAATTTAAAAATTTACATAATTTAGTATGAGCTATGAACACCATTTTGTTGTAGAAATTGGGAAACAACAATCACAATGCATGATTTAGCCATTTGCTGCAATACGTGACCATTATTCCTAAAAACAATTACCAGCAAACAACTAACTCATGTAGACTTAATAATTAAGCAACGGTGGGAGATGTTGTAACAATTAATAATTAATTAAGAGACCTCAATTTACATGTCATTCTTTTGTGGTGCCAACGATCAACTTTAAGTGGTAGAGAAGTTTGTGCTTCGTTTCTAAAGCTCATGGTGATATGTGTATGTTAGTGATTGTGTTCTGGCGATTAAAGCCTTTCGTCAATACATCTTTGTGACATCAGCATTCAGTCTTCATAAATAATAAACTCTAGCACAGACATGGAATTTGTGCGAATATTGCAACAAGTTCACTTGCTGTAGTAAAAGCAGTGATGGTGCTTGTGTCGTTTATCCTGTCTACGAGTAGACTCAACCCAGTCTCTCTCCGCCTTCGTCATTTCCTGGAGTCTAGTCTACGAGTTTTAATATATTCATTTTAAGCTATAGTGTTCACACTAGTATATATATGTATATATATATATATATATATATATATATATATATATATATATATATATATATATATATATATCCTATGACTTCATCATGTACTCTGTCTTTTCAGATACTGCAATGTAGGCGCGTTCGAATACTACGTCTGGAACTGGAATTGATGGGGATAGTTTGTGTTCGATTGATAGTTCTGAGAGTTCCAAAACTGTCAGAAGAGTTCTAGCAGTTTGACCATCTGAGCCGGAATTGTTGAAACTGTGGGCGTGGCAGATCCAAACACAATTCCAGTTCAAACTGGAGTTAGTATTCAAACGCCTCCATAGTGACAAAATGTCTTTATCACATATACACGAGATGCACTGACTATTGCAGTGTTTAACAAGGCAGGATAATGCAAACAACAAGTACACACCAGCAGTGATCTTAATTATCGCATACAGTGCAGTAACAGACATAAGTAAAGTTGCATGTATTTTAGTAAACATCTAGAAATTGTTGAAAACTAGTTGTGTTATTTAATTAAGCAAACAGATGATATTTTGTAACTATGACGTTCTTGTTTTTCATTTTTGTCAGTTGCTCCAGTCTTTTCTGCTAAGATCTTACAGCCATCGACAGTGAACAAGCAAAATGCTGAACAGAATCATGTATATCAGATTGGAGAAACTGCATACGTGTTATCTGGCCACGATTTTAAACTTCACTGTAATGCATTTGGTCATCCAAATCCATCATATCAGTGGGATTTCCTTTCCCAGAAAGCATCAAATAATGTAAAATGGAATGGCAACACACTCATCATCACAAATGTTCAAACATCTAATGAAAACAAGTACCGTTGCACTGCCACAAATAGCAACGGCACGATTAGGCAAACTTCTGAACTGAGAGTTTATGGTAAGGTATTATGTTTGTCTGTAATGCTATTTTGTGTGTATTTAAAGTAATTTATGTTATGTGTCCAATTATTATTGTGTTATAAAGCTAATGTTATAGATTTCTTAAATGCGAACAACTAAGACTCTGATTTATATAACGTTACTCTTTTACATGTAACCATGCATCCACAGTTTGCAAGTTAGCACAATAACATGTTAACAGTCTGTCTAATATAAGAAGTCTAAGTTTCCTAAACTAGAAGTTATGGAACAGGTGGCTTTAGTTTTAATGTTGAAACAATATTTATTTATATTACTTGCACTTGTCTTCTTGCTTGTAGTGACCTTGTAATAGTTTGGCATGCTAGAACAAATACTGGATTGGTAATTGCTCATAGTTTGTATTTGTTACGAACTGATAGAATTTTAACTAAAATGATCATGTTCTTTGCTTCGTTGCAGAAAGAAGTCTAAAGTGTGGAAAACCAACAATAGCCAGTAGTTCTACTTTTTCTCTATTTGTCTCATTCAACTGCCCATCTTATACTAGAGAGGATCACTATGCTTGTAGTATCACTAACTATACAGTTCAGTTTCGTCCCGTGGATACTAGTGACAACTTTGCAACCACAGTTTCCAAAACACGTTCATTTAAGCTGGACCATCTTATTCCATTCACTTCTTATGAAATCAAAGTAAATGTGACTTACGACCAATCTTACTGCAGTTCATATTCTGATGTCGTTGTTGGTAGGACAGATCCAGTAGGTGAGAAGACAAATGTGTAGTAGCATTCTATGTCTTGTACTAATTTGCACTTCTATACAAATTCTCTGCAGCACCATCTCCTCCAAGACAGATCAGACATCTCTCTATACTTGCAACTAGCATTGTGCTGACATGGAAGGTACCTTCTTATGTCAATGGATCTACCCTTACATATTATATCAATTATTTCAAACTCGATAGTAGTACTATTGTAACTTCAGAGACCAGCACACAACCAACTACTACTTTGGTTGATCTTACACCCTATACTAAATATAGAGTCATAATTCAAGCTGCTACATATGCCCAAATCAATGTCAGCTCTTCTATTTGGCTGAGAAGTAACAAATCTGAAATATCATTTCAAACTCGTCAAGCAAGTAAGATGTTGTATATAGCATCATGTGATGTAATTTTTATCAGCAAATCTTGACTAACCTAGCTTGTTTGTTGTTCAGAACCTAATCCTCCAAGTAATGTGCAAGTTGACACAGTGTCTGCTGACTCGGTTGTGATCAGGTGGCAGCGTCCTTTAGTATCCAATGGCCCAATTTCATACTATACAGTTTGTTATACGATTAATGGTAGTAGCAAACAAACATGTAGATCACCCACCACTACTAAGAGTCGGTTCACCAACCTCAAAACTTTCTCTTCTTACCTTATAATTGTGAGGGCTGTCAATGTTGAAAGAGGCACTAAACTGGAAAGCAAGTGGAGCACGCAAATACAATTCCGAACTTTGTCATCTAGTAAGTGAGTTAGCAATTTGTACTTGCACATGGACGCAAACCACATCATTTATTTCTATTTGTACATAAAGTTCCAAGCCAACCACAACAATTGACAGCCTCTGACAAACAAATACAATCGGTTCATCTCAAATGGCAAAAACCTTCTAATCCCAATGGAGTGATAGTAAAATTTGAGATTATTGTAGTGCAGGGAGGAGATATCGATCCTAGTAACTATGATAGCAAGATGTTGGTTGTTAACAAGACTGTCAGTGGGAGCATCTCAGCTTACACAGTAACTGGATTGAGAGAGTTAACACGTTACAGCGTGTGGATTGTTGCAGTCAATATTCGACGGACTGACAAAGCAAAATTGACAAGTCGTCCAAGTCAAGTGATAACGTTTGATACAAAAGGTGGAGGTTAGTGTAAAGAACATAACGTGTTTTTATTTTGCTTTTATTTGTATTTGTGTGACAGTAAATACTGCTCCTCAAAAAATTATGACTTCCCAAGTGACTAGTACTTCAGCTCTAATCACTTGGCAGCAACCACGGTTTACAACACCAAGATCAGTTAGTAGTTACTATATCAGATATTTTAAATCAACAAGACCTGACGAATACCCGCAATCTACAAGGAAAAGAAGAGTCAATCTTACTAATTTGGACATTTATACAAACTATACAATAGACATAGCAGCTTATGTGAGTCCTCTGTTGTCTACTTATTATGCATCATATAATTTTACAACTAAACAAGCTGGTGAGTGAATTGACCAATTTTAATGTGCTGTCATTAATATTAATTAATGTGTAATTTAGCACCAAGTCCTCCACAGAAAGTAAAAGCAAATGACATCAGATCTAGAAGTGTATCAATATCTTGGACGCCGCCACTTCATGCCAATGGTGTGTTGAAGAAATACAGAATATATATTCAGTCTTATCACACTAGTCGACTCAATAATCTTAATAATGGCAATAAAACAGTTTCACAGTCAGAGGCAGCTGTAACAATCGACAAATTGATTCCTTTCACTACCTACTATGTTTGGGTTACTGCCATCAATGTGGATGGGCGTGAACTAGAAAGTGACTTTGAACGTCCCACTGTTTTCGAGACCAACGCAGAAGGTTTACAGAATATGAATCATGAGGACCACACTGTTTAGTAGTCTTAAATTATTATGTTTTTGTTTCAGCATCATCACCTCCAAGAGAAGTTCAGTGGTTTAACGTTACTTCTCATTCAGTCATCGTCTTATGGAGAAAGCCAGCCACAGTTCATGGAAATGTTGAGAAATACAGCGTGTCGTTGGTTTCATTTCTAAAGCAAACGATTGTCAAGAAAGTATTAGCGAAAAAACATGAAAATAGTCTTTTTCTTTTTGTTGACAATCTTGTGCCCTATACTCAATATACTGTTACAGTTCAGGCTGGAACTCGTACTAATTGTTGTTCAAATTTACTGTGGAGTGATGCCAACATAGATGAATCAACAGTCACGTTTACAACACAACAAGCTGGTTAGACATACTCATGCAGTAGTCACCAATACTTTAACTTGTTTACAAGATACATTTCTGTATTCTTTTCGTAGCTCCTTCACAGCCTGCAAGACCAAATGCTACAAATGTTCTCTCTCGTTCTTGTCTAATTAAGTGGAAACTTCCTGATGCTCCGAATGGTGACATTCAGTTCTACCTATTGTCTCTTTATAAGAAAGCTGACAATATTGATTCATCGATATCACATAACATGTCAAACATAGATACGTTTAGACATCTTGCAAAGAACAGCACTCTTCAAATGGAGCTGTCTTCTTTATCACCTTACACATCTTACGGAGCCGCAGTAACTGCAGTCAACATCATGAATAATACAGAACTAAAATCCAAACAAAGTGAACTAGTGAATTTCACAACTGCAGATGAAAGTCAAATTTTGTAGCATTTCATGAGATTCATATAATGAATATTTATATGTTGTAGAGCCTGGTGCGCCATCAATGTGCACTGTGAATAGACGAGGAGTAAACTCTATTTTTATGTCGTGGCAGCCTCCTGAACCACATGATTACAAAGTTGTTTTTTATTACGTTAAGGTTGTTTGCTCATGAAACTAAGATGCTCTGTGATTACTTGATTTACTTATGTTACAAATGCAGGTTAACTCCACGACTACAGCAGATTCAAAGAATCACTCTAAGATAGTGTCTCATCTCAGCGATAATGTGAGCAATTTACTACCGTACACAGAATACAAAATCACAGTGACTGCTGTAACAAACAACACACAACTTTGGGAAGGATTTCCTTGTTATTTGAAAGATAAGACTAAAGTAGGAGGTACGTGTACAGAGCCAAACTGATTGCTCGTTTTATGCACATTGATATTGATGTTTGTATACACTTGTTTGTACTAGTGCCACCAGTTCCGGAAAAACTGTTACTTCCTGTAAACATGACAGAAAAAGGAAGCACGATTACAGTTACACTTCCACAGCTAAATAAAACTAATGGACCCATCAAGTCAGTACCATGAAATTTGTTTTTGGTGTGATAATTCATTACACGTATTTGATTCCAGGGTTGTTAAAATCATTGCTCTAGAGCTGAAGCCCAACACTGATTGGTTTGAGAACATGTCTTTGCCAAGAGCTGATGACGATCGAGTTCACGCATACACGACCATAAATCTTACTACAGATCAAGTGAAGGAACAAGTTGTAATTGGTTCTGATAACTACGGCTATGGTCCTTTGAAGCCCAACACTAAGTATGCGTTTTATGTACAATGGATTAGTGAAGATAAGGTCAGAACATAGTTCTAGTAATTAGCACTTAGTGTCTCACCACTGTTTATGGTGCATGCATTCTAATGCAAAATTTTTGTTAGGATTCTACAGGAAGACGAATACAACTAATTTCAACCAGTGCTGGTATTGGTAAGAAAAGTGCTTGTTGTAAGGTTACAACCATGAAATGCTTCATTCTTGCTTATTGCTCTATTACTTTAGTGTACACCACAGATTCGTTTGGCTCAACAGCATCTTCCAGCAGCAGTCACGTGGCACCCATTGTAGTTGTGCTACTACTAGTTGCTATTGTGACTGCTGTTGTTGTTGTTGTGATATGGTACAGGTAAGATAGCATTTTATATATGCTTATACACATTTGGCAAATAATTCTGTTGTAGAAGACGAAAAGCCAAGAAGAGAGACTTGCATGGACAAGATCGGTACACAGTTCAGTCTAAAGACATAGCCTTGCAGGCCATCCCAACTGTCCAATCGGATGGACAAAATGGTGAACTTGCCTACAAATCTGGTTTTATCATCAACTCTGTTGGAAGGAGCAATGGTCAGCCTATTTTCCTAACAGAAATCTTCTAGAGTAAATCAATTTGTAACGTGTAACATCGTCAATAGCAGAATTTGAAAATCATATTGAGAAGTTAAGCGCGGATGACAATGATGGATTTATTACTGAATTTGAAGTTAGACACTCTTTACATCAATACCCGATCTAATGCAAGAAGTAGTACCATTTATGTGTATTCTGATTTAGGAACTGGCTTCCATTGGTATCAATCAGAGTACTGCTATTGCAAGAAAAAATGCTGAGAAAAATCGTTACAAGAACATTGTCCCGTGTAAGAGTTTACTGCATTCAAGTAGAAACAATCTGGCAATAAATAGACATCCTTCTGTGTATACAGATGATGATTATCTTGTGGAACTTGGTGAAGTGTATGGTATGGACAAATTGGAATCAGAATACATCAATGCAACATACATAGATGTGTGGACTAGCTGCATTGTGACGTACGATAAACTTGAATATTTCTGTTTGTTTTCTGTTTCAGGGTTTCAGTAGAAAAAATCAATACATCGTCACACAAGGTCTTCAAATAGAACCAAGTTTACTGTTGTGGTAACGGTCAGTTTCCTGTTTAACATATAGGTCCGCTCCCCTCCACTTGTGCTGATTTTTGGCGCATGGTGTGGCTTGAAAGAACAGAGTTTATTGTCATGGTGACTCAAGTCATAGAAAGCGGAAAGGTTATCGATACAGTTGCATGCCACGTCAAAGTCGATTCTAACAGTGTTGATTGCAGAAAAAGTGTTTCCGGTATTGGTCAGATAGCGACACAAAAGTGTGCGATGGTCTCACCGTTGAAGTTGTATTAGTTGTTGAAATGGCCGACTATACAGTTCGAACGATGAAGCTCCAAGTGGTAGAAGCTAATCATTCATTGGGTTTTCAAATTGATTTGGCTGAAGCATTGTTCTCTTTGCAGCTGGATGAGGAGCATACAGTGACACATTATCATTTCAAGAGTTGGCCAGACCACGGTGTACCATCTTATGCTACTGATCTGCTAGGACTTATGTTTCGAGTTAGACGAGATTCGAGACACTCAACAACTCCCGTAATAATCCACTGCAGGTGCGCTTATGTAGAACATAGCTGGGTCACATGTCACTTATCACCGACATGATCCTCTCCTCTCCTTTGTGTTAGTGCTGGTGTTGGTCGGTCTGGAACATACGTGACTATTGACACTTTGATTGACTGTCTCGACTCTCAACAAGAGATCGATGTGAAGTCGACTGTCACGAAGTTGAGGATGAGACGTATGGATATGGTTCAAAGTGTGGTATGTTGGACAGCCAAACTTCGTGCATTATATACAAACTGATTAGTCCCCATAACTTGTCTGCATGATTTCAACTAGTTGCAATACATTCTCATTCATAATGCTGTCCTGGAAATGAATTACACAAAGAAGACGGAAATTCCGGTATCCGATTATACAAATCAATTTGCAAAGCTGCTGGAC
>NC_085094.1:5043069-5065569 GCF_963422355.1 Corticium candelabrum
AGCGCGGCCCCGTTCCTCGGACACCATCATATTCCGAACGCGAGTTCTCAGTTATCCGTTTTGAACGCAGTCTCTACCACATCATAAATGTAGGTATCCAAGTTGCAATTGAGCACACCAAAAGAGAGCATTGTACCTCTTCTCTGCTTAGAGTGAGATTGAAAACTGTACGGAGCCTTGCATACCCGTTCATCGGACAAACGCATCGTTCACCGCACAGTAGCGTCTAGATTGCACGCACGCATCCTTCCGCCTAGTTACTTATATATCGCTAATCAACAACTCTTTACCTACAAATCGTGTTGCTACCCTGCATGTCAGCCGAGATCTGTATGAGTTACAGTCGGTCAAACGCCCGTGGTAACGGCCCCAATCGTCGGACACCCATTTTCTTGCCTTCCTACTTTCTCAGCAACAGCTCTAGGTTTCAAATGACTGCAGTTGATTAAATTCAGACATCTGAAACGCCGAAGAACGCAGAACACTTGCCTAGAGTGCTTGATGGCAATTCTGAGTCATTTCTCCTACAACCACGACCCCACCACGACGTGTAAAAGATGTCGCTTGAACGAACTAGCCGTTCAACAAAGAAGACGACAACCGAAACCGATGAGAGGGCACGATTGAAGTGCTAAAACGTTCTTTTACCCATTGCAAAGAAAGTCGATCACTGCGTAGCGCGCGTTGACAAGGACTTGACGTTATCTCATTCAACTTTACCTAGGAGAAGCAGGGGTGAAGGTTCTAGCTGCTCTGATAGTAAACAAAGTTCCTGCATTCGGTACACTTGTACAGCTGGTTGTACCAACGATGACGTGTTGCACTTCGTGACGTTGCAAAGTCAGGCAATGGTAGATATCAAACTGAGATAGATACACCTGCACACATCCTATGCAGAACCAAGTACCAAATTAGGGGCGTTGAAAGGAAAGCACGGGCTGTTCCTGTGCGAGTTGAGAGAATGTGCGCACCGCAAAGCTCGAACATGGATGACGTGAATCGTCTGCTACATCCGTGTGCATCAAGCCTGTGCAGTTGTGCTGCAAGACACTCGGGAGTTCAAATTCTTACGCTGGGAAGACTAGACAGCACCGGAGGGCTAGTAGATGCCAACAGAGTGAGCTTGTCAGCAGAGAAAATTCAGCAGTTTCCGCTAATAACCGTTGCTGAGTCAAATAAAGGTCAAACGAATTGGGGGCCGTACGATATTTCCTTCCAACTCTCTCTCTCATGACATTATTACCTGCAGACTGCTGCTGCAAAGAAAAAACGACTGTCCGACGAAAGGGGCGTTACCACGACTCAATAAGCGTGCGGTATCTCTCCTGGAGAGTAGCAAACGGAGACAGTGATAGTGTTGTTGTGTTAGCTAGTCACCTATAAACCTATCTCAGGTGCAAAGTTGCAGAATTGCATTTGCGTTTTCATGGGGGAGGTCGTGTCCGGTGAATGATGGTGGTGTCCGATGAACGGGATCGCAGGAATGGATCACGTTTACCGTCCTAGCATAACCGTTTCAAGCCTTTGGAAGTCCAGCGTCTGGAATCACAGTCTCTACTAATCCTTCTTACTGTGGGCTTTAACAAAACTCAGTCTTACTTCGTGTACTTCTTGCACGGCTGTCCGATGATTGATGGTGTCCGATAACAGGGGCGTCGCTCTACTGCTTCTTCTCTCGTTCTCTCATTCAACTGTTCCTTCAGTAACACAAGAGAGCGTTTCGCTTGTCGCATTGACAAGCACTTGGTTCGAATCCGTCCGACACTTGGAGATCACTTTACAATACAAGAGTCCTGTACAAGTTCGATCAGACTGTCTCAACTGATTCCCTTTTCTGCTTACGAAATCCGAGTAAATGCAACCTACAACAAGTTGTATTGCAAGTCACATTCTGACGTAATTTTTGGTAAAACAGATCCAGTTGGTGAGACAACAAATGTGTATAGAACTCTGTGTTTAGTACAAATTTACTTTTTTAAATTTATGCAGCACCATCTCTAGCAGAAGACGTTCAAGTTGTATCTAAGACAGCAACGAGTGTTGTACTCACGTGGAGACCACCGTTTTATATCAATGGATCTAATCTCCGCTACTTCATCAATTTAAAGTCGAAAAATATGTACAAACGAGCTCCAATGCCCGGCTTCGCCCGGGTAATAATTAATCACACAAATTATTGATTTGCAGACACTGTTTGCTATTAATGACAGACTGACAGGACAGACAGACAGACAGGACAGACAGACAAACAGACAGGACAGACAGACAGACAGACAGGTCGCCTCTAGAGAAAGAGATTATAGGAGAAAGTATCTAAAAATGCGTTTGATGGTTGAAGAGGCAGAGGGGCTGTAGCCAGGTCACGTACAGTTTGTATAGAGAACCGTTTACTGTCACTAATTAGCCGTGGTGTAAGTGCTTCTAGCGTTTAGTAGCAGCCAGACAGAATTCTCATTCATAGTTATATCCCGTTCAATTGCCGTTTTCAAAATCCCGTTGATTGGATTAGCGATTGGTTGAAACCATTTCGACTTGGACGTTGCTGCCGTTGCGAGGAACAGGTGTATCGAAGTTGGCATCTATTCGACACGTGCCCAGTTTCAAAAAATCCCGTTGATTGGATTATTGATCCCGTTGAAGCCATTTCAACAGTCCCGTTGCGGAGAACAGGTGTATCGAACCTGGCATCTATAATTTCGACGTGAATCCCGTCACGTGCAAGTCACGTGCAATACTTACCCGGATAATCCGTTCCCCGTATACAACGAATGCCGACTCTCTTCATTTCGACAGTCCCGCTGAACGTCGTCTCTTCGAAGACGTTGCTGGCGTTTCGGCGAACAGGTAAGATTCTAAGAACATGCTAAGATTCTCTCACATCTATTAGTTTGTATCAGGGTGGCGGTGTAGATGCATTTGGATATTCTATATTCTACAATTCCTAATCAAATTTGAAAATTACCATATTTAATATCAACTAATCAACAGTAAAATTAATATCAACAATTGTTGGGGTACATTTTCAGACCTTTGGTTGATTTGTTTTGTAAAATTCAACCGGTAACCTGAAACATATTTCTATATCATATTACATATTATATTTATAATTTTATACAACCACAATTCCTACATTTAAAAACACACCAAGAATTTCGTCATGCTGTTACTTCTGTACCGAAGTGCAAAGAAACATTACTTGTGAGTGTTCCCTGACTTGAGTTCGGTATGCAAGCCATAAAAGAGCAACAGGACTTCCCTAAGATGTAGGCTTTACGATCAATTTCATAACAAACCATAATTAAATATTCCTTGTACGTACAGTACTAAGAATAAACTTCAAAGGATAAGCAAACACACCAAACTGCACATAAGCTTAATAAATTGATACCAGAAATTTTTGCTAATGCAAATTTCTCAAATTTTATAACTTTAGTCTTTGCACTCAACACACTTTTTCATTTAATTTTCCAATTACATTTTCATTGTGTTTTGTATTTTTTCTTTGTGCTTTCCATCAACAGGACTTTTAGGAAAGACTGCTCATTTGAATTGTCCCTAAGAGCTTCTGAAGATGGTCAATCACTAGTTGTGCGAAGATTTAAAGAGAGCCATAATCATGAAATGTCAAGAGTAAGAATAATATTGCAGTTATGTTTGCCAAGTTTGCTTTCACAACTTGGATGAGGAAGCATCAATTTTGTGTGACCATTGCCTCTTGTGGTCCCACATGAGTTGTGTTGGTCTTAAAGAAAGACCCAAATCAAAGTGGTGGTTTTGCCGAAGCTGTCACAAGACTAGCAAATAAGATAAACTGGTTGTAGAGGCAACCGTTGCTATGTAAAATTAGACACGTGTGTGTATTATGTGCAAGGTATGCAGTGTTGTTTGACTATATATTAAGAGCAAGATCTGGCAGATCAGATGACAGAATCATGTAATGCTATTTCACCAGGATCTTTTTACTCTCTTCAAACCACAGTGACATAAGAACTAAAATGATAATCTGCCTACCTATGTATGCACCTGCCTACATACCTACCTAACTATACACCATATAACCGGTTATTACTGCAATTTGAGAATCTAGACAAAAGTTTTAGCTGCGAATTAAATTTCTGCATTCCAACCAGGAAGACAGTTACTGGTACACACATGTACACATGCATGTACATGTGTCGCAACATGACTCCTGGAACTCGAAGATAAGCATAAATATTTGCAAATTCTATTTGTGCACTCCATGAATCTGATTTCTTCGCAGAATTCGCAGGAATATCATGATCGCAGAAATAACCGGTTATACAGCACATGCATATAGGATACCTAACTAACTGCAAATCTCTAAAGTAAAGTTCAACAACTACATAGCAATCAATTATTAGCTAGCTAATAAAGCCAATATATTTAGCTTAGACAGTCAACACAGTCACTGATTAATTAATTAATTAATTAGTACATTTATTACTACAATCACAGTCATACAACACAGCTTCCAACTCTGTCGCACCATGTGAAATACATTTCGAAACTTGTTCTTTGTATCCAAATTACGTGAGAGTCGGCTTCCGTAGTAGTGCAATGAACACTTCAAAACTAGGTGCTCCTTCCATTGAAAACGACTAGACTAGCTATGCATGTTCAAGAACGCGTGCACGTACACTCCATCACCGCATCCATAACATAATACGATAACGTGACAATGAACCTAGTACGGTGTACGCACGTTAGCAGGAATCCGGGAGCATGGGTCACGTGCAAATTACCGGCACTCCAAGTCCTCCGCATACGAGGCCGGTACCCGTCTAGCCACTTCGTTAAAAGACCCGGATATCAGCAAATATATCTTCCGTTTCCCGGCGTCGCCCGCAATAAACGACACGCTCAGCGCGTACTGTCCGACGTCGGGAACGGGCAGTCTAAATTCGGCAGAGATACAATTCGCCGTTCCGGAGATATTCGCGCGCGAGCGGCGGGAAATCGCGTCGTCGTAGGAGAAGTCAGGAAGACGACCACAGTCTTACTTTCAACATTAGTGAATTCGGCGTGCGCAAGCAAATTCGGCCGAAATCGGACTCGCCGTCTTTGAGAAACGCTCCAACAGACAGGCAAACAGACAGACAGACAGACAGACAGACAGACAGACAGACAGACAGACAGACACACACACACACACACACACACCACACACACACACACACACACACACACACACACACACACACACACACACACACACGCACGCACGCACACACACACACGACTGACACCTCTGCTTTATATATATATATATATAGATTGAACACTAGGAAACAACCAAATATTACCTTGACTGGTCTTACACCCTATACTTTCTATACAGTCGCGATTAAAGCTTATGTCGACGCCAAAATCAATGCCAAAATTAAAATTAATATCAACAACAACAATTTTACAATACTGCGGAGTAACAAAATTACATCAACGTTTACGACAAATCAAGCAAGTATAAAGACCTTTTGCGTTTGGTCACGTGAGACTGTCATGATAACCTAACTTTGTTATTGTTGTCTTACCAGAGCGACATCCTCCGGTCAACATACAAGTAAACACGCAAACACTTACATCTGATTCGGTTGAGATCAATTGGGAGCGGCCTCAAATATCTCACGGTCCAATTTCGTATTATAAAGTCTATTATTATAACTTCAGTGTAAGTGCTCCAAACGTCGTTAACGTTTCACTACTGAAAGAACTCCACGTCGTTAACGTTTCGACCAACGCACTACTGAAACGAGCTCCAACATTTCTCGACTTACCGCGTTGTCGTAACGGCTGTCAACGTTGAGAAAAACGTTGAGCTGGAGAGCAATGAAAGCAGACCAGTACAATTCAAAACTTTAGCGGCTGGTAAGTGAGCCTTCTATTTGTTTATATAAATTATTAGTTAATAATGTCGCTCGGTGTGTTCTTTTCCACCTTGAAAGCAACAAGTCGACCTCTGGAGCTAATTGTCTATAACACAGAAGCACGATCGGTCAATCTCAAGTGGAGACGACCCTCTATACCTAATGGAGATATAGCAAGTTATGAGATCATTGTGGTATAGGGGACAGACGTCAATCCTAGTACCCTTACGAGATCGGTCGTTAAGGAGACTGTCAGTGGCGACATCTTAGATTACGAAGTATCTGGTCTGACTCAGAGATCACAGTACAGTGTGTGGATGACAGCAGTCAATATTCGGAGATCTGACAAAGCAAGGTTGGGAAGTCCTCCAAGTCGAGTGATAAACTTTGCTACCAAGGAAGAAGGTTAGTGTGCCAAACTTAATTTCTAGAGGTTAAATCATTTCCTCTTTATTGCGTGTATGTAGCGTGACCTCTAGAAATGGGGGGGATAATATGCTACTGGACACTCCCACTTTTATGGTTACGCCCACTTTTATTGGCTTCTAATTGACTAATACGGTCGAAAAAGTGGCTGATCTAGACTGGGAAAAGGATGGTGTATACACTATAAACAGCTTTGGTCCTCGATCACACGTATTTACAGTCCACAATTTTTATGGCCACACCTACAAATGATGGGAGGGTAGAGCCCAGTCTAGCCTATGCCACGCTACGCCCCTTTAACTGTAAGCAGATTGTGTGGCTTCATGCTCTTTCCACAACTACGTGTACAATAAATAGAGTTCCAGATCATCAATATGGCAGAGAAACAGTAGAAAGCAAGTGGAGCTTTGTAACACATCCACATGCACTGAGAATTATCACTTTTTAAAACTCATTTTTTGTTCTCAGAATTTACTTGTATTAACAATGCTTAACTTGTTCTTGTTTTTTGTCTGTAATAAATTTAGCACCACATGCTCCTATCAACTGCATAGTCGAAAACACTAATTCGACATCTTTCTTTGTGGAATGGGATTCTTCTCCAAGAGACGAACAAATTGCGTTTTATAATGTATTCTGCATTCAGTCGATTATATAAACGCAAATGTTTAATTTATGTGTTGCTTAGTTAAAATTTCAATCACTTTTCGAGACAAAAGTTGCAACGACTGTGGAAGGACATTTCAACAGACAGGCCTCAGAGCTGCTACTTACTATGACATCACAGTCACTGCATTTACAAACTACACGGAACTACTGAGAGAGCCACCATGCCAGTTGTTGGCCAAATCCGTCAAAAAATTATTCGTAGGTTTTTTAAACTTGCAACTTATAGAAACATTAAATGTGTATACTTGTGTTTGATGATTTAGAGGATCTAAGTCTTCCACAATAATTTATGTTATTGTCGGAGTCGTGATTTGTTTGCTGATTATTGTTATTGTGGCTGTCGTTTGTTTTGTTCGTTATTGAAAGAGACGCTGCGACCATCGCGTCCAGAAAGACGACTTCAAGGCCAAAGATCAAGACACAAATTGCTATGAGCTGCCAATAGCTACACAAACTTCTCAGTATTTTAATAATGTATGATACCAATTAAGTAATCTTAACTTTTGTTTTGTGATGTCTGCTGCAGTACCGTCGAGAATGTGGACATTACACAAAGCGCTGCAAACAGCTCCCGGTCAGTTAGCATGAAGTCGGATACTGTTCCTGTCTACGGTAATGCAAAACTGATGTCGGACCAGATTTGCTCGTTGACTACACCGGACAATGACGTTATTTACGAAAATTTCCGTCGACACTAGATGCAAATTTGACTTGCAACACTATCTACACTGATGCATACGACAAGACAAATGTCTAAGAAAATCAATACGTGATAGAAACATTTGGTACAAATTGATAGCAATCTTGACAGTTTATGATTACATGCATTCTCGAAAAATTATGAATGTAATCGTCGTCTGTGTGTACTAAACCTCGTTCCCAGACCCACTTCATGCGTTTCGCCACGTGTCTAACTATGTCATGTGATGAACCACGTGTACGCCTCTTTGCAAAAGCGAAAGTGGGCTTGCATGGAGACGAGGCTATCGTCCTTCTATTAGATAAATCAATCGACGGTGCATGCTAGTTTACAAAGGTTTTAACACTTTTATTGTCTAGTACGTTCCTCGATCTGCCACATAGTAGACGGCGAAATCGTTGGTCTAACTTAATTAACTAAGTTAATTACGGTTCATAAAAACCAGAGTACATGGACTCCAGGGGATTTTGTTGCTGGACAGTCGCCTAGAAAAATAGAGATTGTGCAGCTAGCTCCGTTGCGACTGCATGGACGTTATCTTACAACTAGGTCGTAGGGAAACGAGCAAGTGTTGGTCTATAGGCGGAGGCAACACTTGCTTTTCTGAGAAGATCGCGCTTTACTAGACTAGTCGTGTGAGTTCCTGATCTGCACCTATACACGTCGTTGTGTTTCATGATGTCGTCAATCAGACAGCTGCCGTGGCTCTGCTTCTATGTGTACACAATCACGAGAAGCATTCGATGTGAAACAAACAATGCAGGTACAGTGTAGTCTCGTACATGCTGCATGCATGTGTAGGCTGAATGAGCCTAGCTACTTTTTCTATACAGTTGTTGTAGCCTTAGCAGCTCCTGTAATATTACTAGCTGTAGGCACAGAAGACGCACAAAAAATATTGGGAGACGAACTGCAAGGGCTGACTGATACGGACATTAGCACCTGCGTCATTCGACGCAACAAAAAGGCTCGCAACTATCGCCAGCTGAACGTAGCTTAACGATTACCTTTGAACAATGTTTACAACTTCGGTCTGTTACAATTGTTAGAAAAACCAAAAGACATTAGTGTTATCGACATCCGATCAAACCAAGTGGGAAGTAAGTGCAAGAAGCTTGTGTTTATCAGAAAAACAGGCACAATGATGTGCGCTTACTGGTAAACTATTTGAAGAATTTTATTATAACTGCTCAACAGTTTCAGCCAAACAAGTTACAGTTGAAGCATCAGCTGGTTTTAGCATTTGTCAACTAAACATTTACGTCTTTCCGGGTGAAAATAACAATAATTTTAAATTGTTACTTGCTTGACGAAAGTATAGTACGTAGAATATTAATGCAAGTGACTCTGAAGCAGCACTAGACAAGTATTAGCAGACACTGTCTCAGTTTATATAACTTAATTGATCAATATAACAAAAGTAAAGAAATGTGCTTGCCATCTCTTTCTTACACATGTAGACATGTTTTCAACAGCAAACTAAGCCAACTAGGTAACTGCATGCTACAACTTTTTTGAAAGCTAAAAATTTGTGTCTTTGTAACAAAAAGTAGTTGTTGGTAGGACAGATCCAGTAGATGAGAAGACAAATGTGTAGTAGCATTTTATGTCTTGTACTAATTTGCACTTTTATAAATTCTTTGCAGCACCATCTCCTCCAAGACAGATCAGACTTCAGTCTTTAGTGGCAACTAGAGTTGTGTTGACATGGAAGGCACCCCTTTATGTCAATGGATCTCATCTCACATATTATATCAATTATACATCCTCTAGTAGTACTATGGTAACTTCAAAGACCAGCACACAACCAACTATTACTTTGGTTGGTCTTGCACCCTATACTAACTATACAGTCTCAATTCAAGCTGCTACTTATTTTCAAATCAATAACAGATCTCCCATTTTGTTGACAAGTAACAAATCAAAAATATTGTTTACAACTCGTCAAGCAAGTAAGATGTTGAATAAGCATCTTGTAATGTAACTTTGTCACCAAATCTTGATTAAACTGATTTGTTTCTTGTTTAGAACCCAGTCCTCCAATCAATGTACGAGTTGACACAATGTTAGCTTATTCGGTTGGGATCAAGTGGCAGCGTCCTTTAGTATCCAATGGCCCAATTTCATACTATACAGTTTGTTATACGATTAATTTTAGTAGCAAACAAACTTGTAGAAAAACCACCACTACTAAAAGTCGGTTCACCAACCTCAAACCATTCTCTTCTTACCTTCTAATTGTGAGGGCTGTCAATGTTGAAAGCGCTACAAAGCTGGAAAGCAAGTGGAGCACGCAAATACAATTCCGAACTTTGTCATCTAGTAAGTGATTTAGCAATTTGTATTAAATGCACGCAAATAACATTTACTTCTATTTGTACATGAAGTTCCAAGCCAACCACGACAATTGACAGCCACTGACAAACAAATACAATCAGTTCATCTCAAGTGGCATAAACCTTCTAATCCTAATGGAGCGATAGCAAAATATGAGATTATTGTAGTGCAGGGAAAAGGTATCGATCCTAGTAACTATGATAGCAATACGTTGGTTGTTAACAATACTGTCAGTGGGAGCATCTCAGCTTTCACGATAACTGGATTGACAGAGTTAACACGTTACAGTGTGTGGATTGTTGCAGTCAATATTCGACGAACTGACAAAGCAAAATTAGCTAGTTCTCCAAGTCAAGTGATAACGTTTGATACAAAGGGTGGAGGTTAGTGTAAAGAACATAACGTGTTTTTATTTTGCTTTTATTTGTATTTTGTGTGACAGTAAATACTGCTCCTCAAAAAATTATGTCTCTCCAAGTGACTAGTACTTCGGCTCTAATCACTTGGCAGCAACCACTGTTTTCAACACCAAGATCAGTTAATAGTTACTATATCAGATATTTTAAATCAACAAGATCTGATGGCAACAGATTCCCTCAATCTACAAGGGAAAGAAGATTCCATCTTACTAATTTGGACATTTATACAAGCTATACAATAGACATAGCAGCTTATGTGCGTCCTCTGTTGTCTCCTTATGCATCATATAATTTTACAACTAAACAAGCTGGTGAGTGAGTTGACGTGCACAAAATGTCTTTGCTCTAACGTATTTTTTTCTGCTATAATTACCAAATGTTCGATTTAGTACCGGACACTCCTCCGAACTGTACAGCCACGGAAACCAATTTAACTTCTCTTCTTGTGAAATGGAATCCTTATTCTTCAAGAGACAACGCAATTGCATTCTATCAAGTAATTTGTATATTACAATTTGTAAGGCAAGACAACTTTCAATGTTTGTTGTTTGCTTAGTTGACATTTCAGTCTCAATTCGAGACGAAAATCGTCAAGACCATACAGACGAGACTTCAAGAGACGAATCTTACACCTGATACCAACTACAACATCACAATTAGTGCATTTGCAAACAACACGAAACTATTGAGTGGGCTACCATGTCAATTGTTAGCAAGAACCGGCAAAAAGAATATTCGTATGTAGTTGATTGATTGTTTGCTGAAAGTCGATCCTTTCTGTGTACATATTTATAATTATTGGTTTAGATGAGTCGAAGTCTACAGCAGCACCTCTTGTTATTGCTGGAGTGTTACCCTGCTTGCTGGTGATTGTTATTATTGTTGTTGCTGTTTGTGTCGTTCGGCATCGCAAGAGATGCTGCAACAATCACATGCAGAAGAACGATGACAAAGACACAGAAACAAATGCTCATTGCTATGAGATGCCATCAATTGCACAAACCACACGGTAAAATAATGTCTAATATATATGTAATTTTTGGCAATTATGTTGTGATATCTTTTGTAGTGCAATCGATGATCTAGACATGACAGAAAGTAATGCATACAATTCTGTTACCGTGGAGACAAGTGAGATTGCTTCATACGCTGACGCTGGCACAACAGTGATGCAAAGCAAAGTTGAGTCACTAACAACATCAGACGATTCTATCATCTACGAAGAAGTAAACAGTTGAATTTACATCCAATGAGAAATAGAACATACTAGATACACGACCCGTCCTTCGTACGAGCAGAGTATGTAGTGTCATGACGGAAGACTCAGTTTGAGCGTATGTAGACACGGCATTTGCATTTTTTGGTAGAAATCGACACACTCCCTGTGTGGATTAAGTTCAAATGATGGTGTGGGTGTGTGTTCGAATAAACTGGAATGTGCTAATTAGTTAATATCCCGTTAAAGACAAATGAAAACTTAACCGAGTGTCATATTTCGAGAAATTTTGCAGCGATATTTCTGTTCAGAGATATATATACCTGAGCAACAGAAACTTGAAAGTCACATGCAATTTCTTACTCAGCCATAGGATTCATGCAGTAGCTTGACATGCAGGCAGGCATGATTTAGCGCACTGTTTGCTCTCTGTTTGTGATGTGTTCACACAGGAAACGTGTGGGTTGGATTTAGTGCAAACGCAGTCACACATCTCTTCAGTGAGTCTTCTCGAAGCCATTTCAACAGTCCCATTGGATGTTATCACTTCGAAGACGTTGCTGCCGTTGAAGGAAACAGGCGTATCGAATGTGGCAGGTATTCGGCGAGCGTATTCGGAAAAACCAAAGGTAGGCGTATTTCTAAATACCCAGATATCCTACACAAAAATATCTTGTCGTTTCTGACGTCGCCGGTACTAGACGACAAGCTCCGTGAATACCGTCCAAGGTCAGCTTAATTTGGTGGAGGTCCGATGAGTCGTTGCGGAGTAATTCGCTTGTGAGTGGAGGCGGGTCCATCTGGCGTGTTTTAAAATATACTCAGCACGTTTCCAATCTATACGCACTGACCATTACTAAGTGGACCTCTACGTCTTTGTTCTGGACGTAGTTTGATGTTATCCAATGCGCGCGAGTAGAGGCGGGTCCTCCTGGGATATTTTAGAATATACTCAGCACGTTTCCAACCTACCTACGAACTAAACAATATTTCTTTTCGGAACTATTATCTTTTTGCTTTGAATGTGGTTTGATGTTTAAGATAAACAAATCAACAACAGCTTGCTCTGATAACGCATTCTGATGGGACTGCTGAATAGCTATAGCATTGTGACGTAACAATGGCATGTAAACAAACAATGAATATTGAAAGTGAGCATTGCATTCTTAGTTATTAGAAAACAAAACTACGCCATGAGGTTGAGTTCACGTAACGGAACATCCTTCAAATTAAATCTATCAGGGTCATTCCTTTTCCTTCTTGAACGATGAACAGCACTGTGTCGTTGTACAATGCACTCCCAAAAGGAGACCCGACTGAAAAAGCTGGAAGCTGACGCCACCCTGCCCATATTCTTACCCATGCCCAGTTACGCCCGTACCCCAAATTTTAGCCTCGTGGGTGATCCGGTCTAGCCGGCTATCGAACTTATACATATATACAAACACCGTCAATTTTATATAGTAGTATAGATAGATAGATAGATTAGGTCAACACGAAACACACGCGTATCACGGTTCTGTACTAGCAAAAAAGAAAAAATTATCTAGGTGATCAAAATGTGGTAAACACGAAGCTGCAGACACTGTTGAAAGCTTATAGCTAGGTATAGTTACAGCCAACGATCTCAGGTTTAGTCAACAGTGATGGCTGATTTTCGTCGATAAATGTCTGTACAGAACAGCACAGAAACGCGCCATTGCATGTACTCTTGAATTCCGAATTTTGTTAAAGCAATTGACACAGACTAGCGATGATTGTGACAATCCGGGAATGGCGAGGCTGGTGCGAATGTTTGTTTCAATACGTTTGCTTTGCTATCTTTATCTAAGGACGGGTGTACAAGCTCAAGCGACTTATTTGTAGTTGTACGTACCGTGTACACTATATTTAACTTAATTTTAACTTAACAGCGATCGCCTCCATCTCAGGGGAAGAATGTTAGTAAGTCACCTAAGACTAAAATCTACAAAAACACAAAGTCTGCCGTCACTGATACAAATACGTAAGCGATGGAACCGTTCCGGCAAGACCAAATTACTTTTTCAAAAAATAATCTTTGCCAATCTCCATTAGCACATACTTTCGGTTAAGAAGTAGATAATTAATTAATTAATTAGATAAGTAGAGTAATTTTACCTCAGTCTGCTTCGTATTATGTATTCGAGGTCATCAAGTTGCTAGTGCGCATGCATGATCAATCATAATGTCAGTGTCACAAGTTTTAGTATTTTATTAGAAAAACTAATCACGTGCGCTAGTCAATCACGCCTATTTAACGCGCGTTAGGTTTTGCTTTCGTCGGTCCCGATGTAACTAGGCCTAGTCATAACATAAGAAATCTCTTATGTTACCCAATTACTTTCTGAGCGCGTAGATGCAAGTTTGTTTTTACACGAATGGTTTATCAGCCTAGCCTCCAGAACTGTCAGTTCTAGGAAATAAAGTGTCTACAAATCAGGAAAGATGTGTTGATAAAGCGCTCACCCACATACCTCCCCACTTCATCAAAGGCGACATATGAACAAAAGCAAAAACCATGCATAAACTTGCCTAGTGGCTGGACGTGTCGAATTTTTTGCTCTAGTTATGCTATGCATTAGTTAATTAATTTGCATACGCACATCGCAGTTTGTCAAAGTCCAGTAAGTGTATAGAAGCCCTATTTTTTCAGATATTGTCTACAAACATAAACACTATTTTCTAACATACTAATTCTTAATTTTAATTGTTGTGTAGGTCAACCATATAGCTACGGCAAGAAAATTGCTACACGCAGCACGTGCATGCAATTGCAAGATATGTAGCTAATACCGGCCACGCGTTGCATCTTACCCCAACAGCAACTATACACAGCGCTACCAAATTCCCAATGAATATGGCACGGGGATACCAAATTCCCGGGGATGCCAAATTCCCTATGACACCGGCAAAACCAAACTACTTTTTCAAAAATGTACTTTGCCAACCATTAGCGTATAATTCCGGGAGTAGATGATTAAGTAATTAAACAGGTAGACTAATTTTACCACAGTCTGTTGCGTATCAAGTATTGGAGGTCATCAAGTTGCTAGTGCGCATGTTCAATCCTAATGTCAATGTCACCAGTTTTAGTATTTTTAGTTGGTATAGAAAAACTTATCAATGTGCGCTAGTCGACCACGCCTATTTAACGCGAGTTGGATTTTACTCTCGCCAGCCCCAATGTAAAACTAGACTTTTTGTTATCATGAAAAATCTCTTCTTTTATCCATTTACTTTATGAGCGCCTAGATGCAAGTTTGTATTTTACACGAATGGTCTAACAGCCTCCAGAACTGTCAGTTCTAGGAAATAAAGTGTCTACAAAATCAGGAAAGATGTGTTGATAGAGCGCTCACCCACGCACATGCCTTCCCATTTCATGAAAGGCGATGTAAACAACGTACATATGAACAGTGCCTCAACATTGCCTAGTGGCTGGACGTATCGAAGTTTTTGCTCTAATTTGCACATGCGCATCGCAGACTGTCCACTAAGTGTATAGAAGCCCTTGTGTTTTCAGATATTGTCTACAAACGTATTTTCTAACATTCTAATTTTTAGTTTTAATTAACTGTTGCGAAGGTCAACCGTAGAGCTAGGGCGAGTAGATGTGCCTCGATCAAACAGCATGCATCGCTCCAATTGCAGAATATGACATCGTGTAGCTAATACCGGCCACGCGTTGCCAACAGCAACTAGCGCTACAACGTACAGATCTAGATAAATAATAATTACTAGTTAGACAGAAAGAGTGATGCATGTAGACTAGCTACGTGCAATAGTTGGAGAGTATACTTTGACCACAGTCAACATGCCTAATTAACTAACTAGAGAGTGTGCCAATGCAGTTGCGCTCTACGTGACAAACTTCCGTCGACCGAGGAACGTTAATTGTCTCTAGAAGAAACGCGGAAGAACGTACCGCTAGGTTTACCCCACGTCTACCAAATGATCTGAGTAGGATGTCTGTAGGCGGGGGCAACACTTTCTCTTCTGAGAAGTTCGTCTGACTTCCTCTTAGACTAGAAATCTCTCTGAACGCGTGCAGTGTTACCAAATCTATTCTGTACATTAGCCTCGTGGTTGTGTTTGATGATGTCGTCAAGCAGACAACTGTTGTGGCTTCTACGTCTCTGCTTCTACGTGTACACTCTCACTAGAAGTATTCGATGTGAAACGAACAATGCAGGTAGTCTCGTGCTGCATGTACGCTGAATGAGCATATAGAGGCAAGGCATCTCTCGTTTACCTCCTTTTCTCTACAGTTGCTGTAGACGTAACAGCTCCTGGGATATCACTGAGTGCAAACAAGAAAAACGCACACGAATTATTGGGAGACCAATTGCTATGGCTGTTTGATACGAACACTAGCACATGCGTCATTCAACGCAGAAGAACAAATATGGAATATCGCCAGCTAAACCTAGGGATTCGCTTTGAACAATGTTTACAACTTCAGTCCGTTACCATTGTTGGAAAAGACGTAAAGACGAAGATATCAGTGTCATCAACATCTGACGGATGGAAAGTAGTTGCCAGAAACTTGTGTTCACCAGAAAAGAGATCACAAACGTGTGCGGCGAGTGGTCAGAAATCTGGAGAATTTTATTATAAGTGTTCAACAATTTCAGCCAGTCAGGTTACAGTTGAAGTATCAGCTGGCTTTAGCATTTGTCAACTAGACATCTACGCCTTTCCAGGTAAAAATAACAATAATTTAAATTGTTTTTTGCTTGACTAAAATATAGTACGTAGTATGTTGATGTACGCGAGTCTAATAAACAGCATTAGACACTCACAAGTATTGTAGCAGACATATTTCTCATTTTTCTTAATTTATTATTATTAAACTAGTTAAAGTAAAAAGATGAATGTATGTGGTTGCCATCTCTTTCTTACACATGTAGACACTATTTCAACAACAAACTAAGCTACCTCACAGCATAGGTGGTTAGATGGGAGGGGTCCGCCTACTGCAGCCGAAATATTAAATGGATTTTGTTTGTTCTGTGTTATTATTAATTAAAGTGAACGCACCTTCATGTTTTGATGGTTAATTTATTTAATTCTAAAGTTATATGTCTTGTAATTATTAATAAATATGCTAGCAAATTAACTCTATTAGATACACATTGAAGTGAGTTTGCTGGTTCTCCAGGTCAATATACAGATTTAGTTTCTATGAGGCGTGGCTAATGACAACTGGATCCCCTATTTCGAAAAATTCTGTATCCGCGCCTGTACAGTACGTACGTTACTGCAAACTCTTTTGAAATGTGAAAATCTGTCTCAACATGTCTTAGATAAATCGTTGCAGTAATCAGGGGCGTACCTGCATGGGGCATCGTATGGGTCGATTCTTCTAGTGTTTCTTGTAGACCTCCCAGTCAGTTCAACATGCTTTATTCTAATTAATTAATTATATAATTATTAGGTCAATTGGAAGACATTAGTAAATATTCGCATAGTATAAATGTAATACTGATCTATATTTAGAGGGCTGTCCTTAACTAGAGATAGTTTTTTCACTACGTAAACTTTACGGTTGTGTGGTGGTGGTTTTCAAAGTAAACAATATCGCTCTTGACACACTTTGTATTGAGTGTACAGACTCGCGTCCAGCTCCTAATGATAAACACAGTTTGCATATAGCTAACCACGTGTCAAACGCGTGTCAACCACGTGTCGAGAAAATGGCTCTACAGCCTACGTTGTTTGGGACTCCTCTTGGCAAGGGACATTTCTTTAGAGGGTTGGCCAATTCTGATAAAATGCTAGATATTATGCAGTCATTGAAGCGCTTTGGACTGCGACAGGACTTGCTTTTTCCTGGAAGCATAGCGGAAGTGGCTACAGAGACGATTGTCAGCAGTTGGTTTACGAAGACTGTGAAGGAAAACACAGTTGTAGCAGATGCTGGCTCTGAAAGTCCAAATGAAGCACACCCTACTTCAGTTATCCTAGTGTACTCTTGTGACCTGCTGTATTTAATAAAAGTGCCATGTCAAAGCTGATTATTGGGCATCTGTTGACGGTCAAATGCTGTCGATGATATATCTAGATAGATGTAGATGTCGTGTAGACTATTAATTAAAAATACTTTATTAAATACTGCAATATATACTGGTCTTCAATATTGGTATGTAGCACAAAGCAGGAGGGTGGGTGGTGGGTATGGGGAACTTTTAAAAATTTATGGAGTGAAAACACTATCGCTATTTACTGACAGTCCTTTACGTGCCAAAGAGTCTTGGAGTCTAATTCTGGTTACATCGATCTAGCTATACAGCTGGACCGTGCTACAGCTTCTATACTTTACAGCTAACCAAGAGGGTACAATATTGCATGCACATTCAAGTCTGATTGATTGTCTACAAAGGTACGAGCGGAGTCAGACTGATGGTTCTAACACACACCTACCCCCTAGGTACGCGCCTGCAGGGGCGGATATAGGATTTTCGGACGAAGGTTCCGTGACGTCACAAAAGTTAGGATCAGCCACGTCTCCAGATATAAATGAGCTATTTAATCATTTAATATATACAGCTCAAACTGTGTGTGTGTGTGTGTGTGTGTGTGTGTGTGTGTGTGTGTGTGTGTGTGTGTGTGTGTGTGTGTGTGTGTGTGTTCGCGTTTGGCGGCCACGTCTTTTGTCCGTTTGCAACCGAAATCGGCAAGCACACTCGGCACGCACAGGTAAAGGTGTCCGTAAAAAATTACAAAAAATTATGCACAGGGTACCCTTTCAAGGGATCGACCCTCGCGTAAAATTTTTCGATGACGTAAACGCTACACATTCCAGTTCATTCGAACACACGCCCACATCAGTCCTGTGTAGACCGTATGCATCGTCGTCCTTCGCAAAGCTTCGAGCACTCGAATATCTCTTGCCGACGAAACTTACTTTTCTAGCGCTTTCGTTTCTCTCCAAATTCTGATTGTATTTGCACTAAATCCAACCTACACGTTTTCTGCAGCAAGCACTACACGGGGAGTGCGTTGATTTCGATCGAAACAAGCGCGAAGAGCAAGATTCGAATTCAGTCAGCAAATCCGGGACCTCGCAACTAAGATTGCACGTGGCGTGTTTGCACTTTCGTCAGAACGCTACAGTATCTTGCCCGTACGAAGGACGGGCCATGGATCCTAGTCTATACTATACAACGAAATTATGCGTTAATTAATGAATCTACAGCACCAAACAATTTGAATTGATTTTGCAAGCCTACATGTCTTTCGCTAGACAGGCAAATGTTACTCGTCTTTCTTTTTCGATAAAAGCTTCTATAGATCGACATATGTGGCTTCATGAAATTGTGAATGTTGTGACCATCAAATATATTTTTATGAAATGGAAAATAACTACTTTGAAACATTATCATTGCAAGGAAGTAACGAAGTGGTGGTGTTCGAGCTGGGCCAAAAAGGCCACAGTTTGATTTCAACTAGCACGTTTAGCCTTCAGGTCCCGGAAGTTGTGGGGGCGCGGCTTACACAGAGCCGTATTCGCCACACCTTTTTCCAGGCTGCAAGCCTGAAATGCCTCGATTTTACAGAAAGAAGTCTTCGCAACGTTCCTTGAATGTCTTGGCAACTTGAAGTCTGAAAGGGTTAGCTTCTTTCATGCGACGACTTTAGAGGGCAGCCAAACAAAAATGTCAACTGACGATGACAAGCCGTTCAGCACGCTCTTCTATGTGCTGAATTGGCGCATTGCGTCCAATGTTTGCCCCTAGTAGGCTTACAAAAGAGTAGGAGTACCGTACGACTCACTCGTACTGTCCGACTGCTGGTACGCGGTCATCGTGTGATGACGTCACATAAAATTTTAGGGTTTTAGTAATGACGTCACGTAAAATTTTAGGGGGGTTACGAAACCCTCGAAATTCCCTCTAGATCCGTCAGTGGCCTGGTAATAACTATCTTAATGCAGTTTTTCTAAAGAAAGTTGCCTTCTTTGTATGTATAAAAGAGTGTTTAATTAATTAATTAACTAATTATATTAATTTTATGCAATTTGTGTAATTGCTAAGTAGATTTATGCAGCAAATGATACCATATCAGGAACGGATCCAGAGGGGGGTTTAGGGAGTTGCAACCCCCTCTTTTCCAATAGGCGTGGTTGAATAAGTTCATATAATTTTATTAAAAGAGAGAAAATTACCAATGCTATAAATAAATGCTAACGATGAACCCCGTCTTTCAAAAATTCCTTGATCCGGCGCTGCATAAGCCTGTGCTTTGATGTACTGGTTCTCACAGTAAACATTTTTAGTTATCGAAGTGCTAGTAGGCCAAAGTATATGACTCGTTTAAAGCCTAAACTGTGTTAAATGTCATCTAAATAAAGCTTTCAAACAAGACGCGCAGGTAGTGCAAGTAGCTTTGCTCTGGCGACTCCATCCACAAATTTGTAAACACCCGGATGTCGTAATGATATCCAGGAAATATGAACAGCACTTGCAGTCTAAACATTCAGTCCTATCTGAGGTCATGTGTTTATGTAAGTTGTGTGTGGTTCTTAAATGTTGTAATTGCATGTGTTCTAGCCAAAGATTTTGTCAATGCATATTTGTGACAGCAACGACCACCCACACTCAATCTTCATGATCGATTAGACTCTAGCATGTACAGACATGGTATTTGTGTGAATATTGAAACAAATGCATTTGCTGTAGAAAAACTAGTGATGGTGATTGTCTATAAACTTTAATTAATTAACTTTAATACAATGATTCTCAGTTATAGTGCATGTTCACTTTATGCTATGACTTTAGCTGACACGTACTTTGTCTCTCTGCGTATGATAGATATATACTGTAGTATAGTGACACGATGTTTTATAACATACATAAACGTGATGCACCCACTATAACAGTGTTTGATTTAGTTAATCAGCAGGATATCATTAATGTGAATAAGAACAAATACACCAGCAATGATCGTAACCCGTACAGTACAAGATACAGACTGAGAGATATGATAAGTCAAGAAAGTTGCATGTATTCATAGTAAACAACTAGAAAATTGTCAAAAAGTAATTGTACTTATTTGATCAAATTTGTAATTATGGTTGACGTTCTTGTTTTTTCATTTTGTCAGTTGCTCCAGTCTTCCCTGCTCTGACCTCACAGCCATCCACAATAAACACCCAACATGCTGAACAGAATCATGTTTATCAGATTGGAGAAACTGCTCATGTGTTATCTGGCCACGATTTTATGCTTTCCTGTAATGCATTTGGTCATCCAAATCCATCTTATCAGTGGCATACCCTTTCTCCCAAGAAAACACTTAAAAGTTCAAGCAATGTAAAAGTCAATGGCAACACACTCACTATCACAGATGTTCACAAATCTAATGAAACTGAGTACAAGTGCACTGCCAACAATAGTAACGGCATGACTGAGCGAACTTCTGAACTGAAAGTGTACGGTAAGGTATTATGTTTGTCTGTAACGCCTTCTTTTGATTTGTATTTTAATTTTAATTAAAGCAGTTTATGTCATGCCTACAATAGTTATCATATCAGACAGATGAAGCTGTAGGTAGAGTTCTCAATATGTAAATGACTAAGAATGTGATGTAAGGTTACTCTAGCTTCTACATGTCACTATATTCATGCAAGGTTTGCAAGTTAGTACAAGAACATGTCAACAGTTTGTCTAATATGAGTTTTCCGAAATAGATGTTATGGATATTGAACGAGTGCATGGCTTTCATTTGTAATGCTAAACAATATAGCATGGTATGTAGCACTTGCGTAAGGCTTCCTGCTTGTTATGTAATCTTATTTGGCAAGTCAGAACAAATACTGCATGTTCCGGTGATTGTTGTGTAATTACTCATAACTGTTAGAACTAGAATGATTTCTTTTTCTTTTCTGTGTTGCAGAAAGAAGGAAAAAGTGTACAAAAAAACCAACTATAACCAGTATTTCTACCTTTTCTCTTATGGTCTCATTCAACTGTCCATCCTATAGTGCAGAAGATCACTACGCTTGTCGTATCACTAACTATATCGTTCAATTTCGTCTGATGAATGATGACGACGACTTTACAATCAAAATTTCAAACACACATTCATTTAAGCTGGACCATCTGATTCCATTCACTTCTTATGAAATCAAAGTAAATGTGACTTATAACAAATCTTACTGCAGTTCATATTCTGATGTAGTCGTTGGTAGGACAGATCCAGTAGGTGAGAAGACAAATGTGTAGTAGCATTTTATGTCTTGTACTAATTTGCACTTTTATACATTCTTTGCAGCACCATCTCCTCCAAGACAGATCAGAGTTCAGTCTTTAGTGGCAACTAGAGTTGTGTTGACATGGAAGGCACCTCTTTATGTCAATGGATCTCACCTCACATATTATATCAATTGTACATCCTCCAGTAGTACTATTGTAACTTCAAAGACCAGCACACAAAAAACTATTACTTTGGGTGATCTTACACCCTATACTAAATATAATGTCATAATTCAAGCTGCTACTTATGTTCAAATCAATAACAGATCTTCTAATTGGTTGAGAAGTAAGAAAGCTAAAATTTTATTTACAACTCTTCAAGCAAGTAAGATGTTGTATAAAGCATCTTGTGATGTAATTTTGTCATCAAATCTTGATTAACTTAATTTGTTTCTTGTTCAGAACCTAATCCTCCAACTAGTGTGCAAGTCGACACAGTGTCTGCTGACTCGGTTGTGATCAAGTGGCAGCGTCCTTTAGTATCCAATGGCCCAATTTCACACTACAGAGTTTGTTATATGATTAATGGTAGTAGCAAACAAACTTGTAGAACAACCACCACTACTAAAAG